>NC_134573.1:148604352-148874352 GCF_050947875.1 Dermacentor variabilis
GATGGAAACCTATACTGACGTATTCTCATTATATCATGTACTCTCAAATAACTTGATAGCTTCGATCGTGTGAAATTATCATGCAGTGAAGCTAGCCTAAGGTAAGATGAATTTAGGTAAAAGAAAAGAGAGGAAGGCTAATGAGATATTGGCCCGACCTATTCCGGTTGTAAGAAATGGTGAGGAAGCCAAGCTGTCTTCTTGCTGACTGACACACACTGCTTCAAGCAATTAAATACGAGAAAGCGCGCTTTTTTGGACACCTTATTGCGTAAGTGGTCAATCGTGCCTAGCCAACATTTTAACAAAGGGACTTGTTATTGTTACTTTGAGTTTTCGTCTGCACATGTTAGCCCTTTTTGTCCAGTTGGGATTACTGCATAAGGACATTCGTTCAGAAGAGCCACGTGTACGTGCAAGCTGAAGCAATTATTAGCACAGCTATTGCGCAGAACGCAGACCGTATCATGAGCTCGCACCGAACCAACCTTCAGCGAGGAAAACGACCTTTATTGACTGGCGTCTGTTAGGTATGGCCGGACGCCAAGTGCTACCTCATCCCCCTCACCTTCTCTTGGCCGGACCCCACGGCGCCGGAGAGGTCATTCACCCTACCCTCTGGGCCGGAGCCCATGGGTGCTACCTCATACCCCTCACCTTCTCTTGGCCGGACTCCACGGCGCCGGAGAGGTCATTCACCCTACCCTCTGGGCCGGAGCCCATGGGTGCTACCTCATCCCCCTCACCTTCTCTTGGCCGGACCCCACGGCGCCGGAGAGGTCATTCACCCTACCCTCTGGGCCGGATTCATCGAAAAGAGGATCGACTTCTCCTTTCCGTGCTTGGTATTGCAGGAGGAGGGGCCTTCTCTCGGTGCCTGTCACGTGTCATCGACGGAAGCAAGATCCCGCCCACACAATTGTAGAGAGCCTATTTAAGAGGCTCCGAAATGTACTTTTGATATATACTTCATACTTCATACTTCATGCTTTTCTTATTTTCTTTCAACTACCTTTGAATAAACAGTGCAAGTTTCGCACTAGCAAATCGTCGTCTCGCCCTTGCTCGGTCGCCATGGTCTACCGGATGCCTGCAGCCCGCCGACAACGCCACGCTACCCAATAAGGAAAGGTCGGTCGAGCTTCGAAAGGCAGGCGCCGCTACCTCTCGGCAGCAGTACGGTACGCTACCCTGGGGTACGCAAGAGACAGGTCGCTAGCAGTGGGATCGCCTACAAATGGAACAAACTGGTTGTAACGGTGGGATCGCCCCTGAGGTGCAACACACCATCAACTATTGGTGAAGTGCTTGCGTCAAACATTCACGCGGAAGAAAAAAAAAAAAGAACGCGCGGAAGAACAACGTTCATTCGCTGCAGGGAACTGCGTACAAACTGATCATGTCATCTGCACCTCAGCCGGCAATATGAGTGAAATTTTGCGTGCAGGCAGCTCACCAGTTAGCTCAAATGCGGTCATCGAGTTTGTCAGAAGTCAGTGTGAGAAGTCATTCGTCAAACGTTTGGTCCAGCGTCTGACAAGCGATCAAGCTTCGCGTTCGAGCCTTAAAACCACCGCTTTAATGCGTCCGTCACTTGAAATGCATCTGTCACGTCAAAGAACACCGATTAGGTTAGGCTGGTCAGGCAAGTTTTCACGGCGCAAAAGTGACCAAGACTGTAATGCGCCAGACACAGCAGTCGACTATCATCATCATCATCATCATCATCATCATCATCATCATCATCATCGTCGTCGTCGTCGTCGTCGTCGTCGTCGTCGTCGTCGTTATCATCATCATCATCATCATCATCATCATCATTATTATTATTATTATTATTATTATTATTATTATTATTATTATTATTATTATTATTATTATTATTATTATTATTATTACGTGCAATTCGAACCATTCACCTTCACTTCGATGCATCAGCGGCTTCGCGGTCACGCAGGCTGTATCCACTCTGACACGGTCGTTTGCACGACCGTTAGCGCGGTGCAGCGTCCCACGACTCATTGCAGCGCTGACGGACGACGGAGCGCGCGGGAAGGAAAAAAAAAAGGAAAAGGGACGCATCAATCACGAACGAGCTGCCAAATTGTCCCGGACAGAACATTCGTGCGGGCCACAGGCACGAAACACGCAACTCGGAGCAGTCAGCGCGGCTGGCGTGGAACGCACGCCGCGACAGCATGCCAGTCGTTGTTCGACAACGTTCTTCGGAACTCCGAGAGGCCGAACCGCGAGGAGGTATCGTATACCTATAGGCTGCGTAGCCAAGCTCCGGGGCTGCCGCGGCCGGCTGCGTATACCCGCGAGCGAGGGAGCGAGCGACGGCAACTACGCGAGGGAGTTCGCTCGTACGCAAAACACACTGACACTAATGCGATACACGAGCACGCCTCGCGCGCGGCGCGTCTTGCTCAAAGACAAAAGACGACCGCGATCGGACGTCGTCGCTCGGAAGTCTCGCGAACAGCTGCGGCTCTCTCTCGCGCGTGGGGCTTGTACGAGACGGACCGAACACGCGGACGCGTTATATACAATGCACGCATGCATATATACGAGCAGGATACGTGCACGTCGCTTCGATTCTCGCCGCCCTCGGGCCCGTATAAGTATTAGGGCCGCCAGGCGCAAGCGCGTACGTGCGTGCGTGCGCGCACTTTGTCGTTTTGCGAACGAAGGCGGGACGAGGCGGATGGGGGGTAACCACGGGCCGTTTTCTGGCAGAACTGTGACGCGGGCGCAAAGACAAACAAAAGTGAGCGAGCGGAACCCGGAAATGCTGCGTCCGCGGCCTCTGTGCTCGCCTGAAGAACGCTTGTTCTCCTGCAGGGGCAACGCGACTCTTCCTTCGCCGTGGCTTCTCCCACTTTCGCCGCTTGCAGCCTGCGCGAGTACGAAACGTGGAAGGAAAGTCAGAGGCGCGGCGAGGTAGAAAGTGAGAGGAACCACCGGCAGGCCTTCGCTTTTTGTGCAAATTTCTGCGAGAAGCGAGTGAGTGACTGGATGGCGACGCATGTCGTTACGCACTGCGCGGAACGCGCTCGCGCGCGCGCTGCCTGTCGACCTTTGCATTGCAGATTTCGCGCGTCTTTGGTGCTGCCGCGGCCTGTTGCTGCTGTGACACTTTATTTGAGCTCGGCCGATGGCGAACGAGGCGGGCGCGACGTCGCACGCGTGAAGGCTGGGCGTGAACCGAGGAGAGGATGCGTGACAAATTGCGTTTGAGGTTCGCCTGATTAACGGGACCCTCTAACCGAATTACCGCGCGGTCACTGCGGTAATCGCTTTAACCTCCGGAACGCAACGCATTGAAAGCGTCATTTCGTGTTTGCTGAGCGTATTTGCCGAAAGCCTACCCTGCACCCTTCCTCTCTATTTCGATACGCCCGACCGTGTAAGCAGGTCGTCAGTTCAGTGCAGGGCTGATTTCTAAAGAAGCCGGTGAAGTAAAGCGCCTCAGAGGGCATGTGCAAAATTATTCGTTCTTGTGACATACCTTCAGTCTCATGCTCTGCACATCATTTAGATATTTCCTCGAAAGTAAAGATTTCATTGAGGAGCATGCAGTGTGCCTCAAAAACGGCGCCGTCACCCGAAAGGTGTTGTGCGGCAGAGTCACTAACGTCGGCCTTTCGTTAGGAGCAGTATCGTGACAGGCGAGCTTTGGCAAATACGTCGCCGACGAATAAGCCAGCACGTACCTGGAAACATTAGTGGCTTGTATGCTTTCGGGATACGCTGTACGCTTACTCTTTTCGAATAGCTTCGTAATCCCAGTTATCTAGTCAGCTGCAACAAAAGGGAACAAGTTCGAAAAATCAAAAGCGAAGAGAACAAGGAGTGTATAACGAGGTCCCGATAGCTCTTAACGCTTCCTATTAAATAATTCGAATGGCTGAGCTCTGAAATGACTTCCATATGGTTCTTATACTAAAGATAACTTTCCTCGGCTCCTCTGGCTTCTTTCTCGGGCGGTCGAGGTTAGAATCAGTTACAACAAATTGCAGACCACCGTATATAGCGAAATTCACTTATTTGCCAGCCTGCTGGCACGCATAGGAGCCGTGGTCTTTCGAATACGCGAACATTCAAACACCACTTAACACATCGTTGTTAATTGCGAAGGGAAAAAAATTAACTCACTTGGCCTTTTGCGTAGTCGATCGTTTGTGCAGTGATTGAGAGCTGCATGCTCCAGACCATCAGCGAACGAATGGTCCAAGGGTATCGCAGGCGCGTAGCCACACATCCTTGCGATTTAAAGAGAGATAAAGGGAAGAGAAAAACGAATCATTTGTGATCTACATCATTGCTGCAGTTGAGCTCATTTTATAATCACAGGGGCCGGTGATTTGTCGCGGGACCAAAGTAAACAGCTATAGCCACAGCCGCTATTAGCTAAACGATCCATCATGCTTCGACAAAGAGCGCCGAATACGCCTTAAGTTGCCTTCATAACGACGTCGAACGACGTTACATGGATAGGCGCGTTCCCCTTGGGTCTATAGCGGGCGAATTCTAGGAGAGTTGGGAGAAAGACGTGCATTCAGCTGTTTTTCAAAGCACGTCTAGCTCGAAACACTTCTTGCTTATGAGATTCGCAAGCGAGGCTTGGCTGCTTGTCCGCAGTCTATACGCACCAGTGAAGGTGGAGCAGGCTTACACGATTCATTTTTATTGTGTCTCTCTTACATGACAAGACAAGCCTTCGAGGTTCTTTACGTGTGTGTGCGCTCTTAGGTGGCTCTAGTTTTTTCTGCTCACGTTATTGCACTTCGCCCTCTTCGAAATGCGGCCGCCGCAGCCAGGACTCGAACCCGCGACCTCGATCGTGCTCGGCAACATAATGACATAGCCAGTGCAGACAAGGCGCGGTGCTTTTGATCATGTTGTCAGTGCACACTATTTCGCACTAAATTGGCTCTGCATCGGCTTGAAAGAGCCACCCTATAGAGTGGGCCTCGTAGGCTGTTTTTGAACTATGTTTTTGTTTTCAGCAACGCTTGCGCGTTACCTCGTGCACGCAGGGTTTGCACACGTTACACACGGTGCAACGTGCTGTACGAATAATTTAATACAATACTCACGGTGATTTATCAGCGCCTTCGCGAGGACATTACGACAAGCATGCGCGCACGAGGGACACCGGCAGTCCCTCGCACGCACCTATACCACGCGTGGAGGCGCTGATTAGTTGAGGAAGCCACACTTCTGACAGTGCGATGCCGCAACCGCTTCTGAGAGGGAGCGCGGGAAGTGTCTGTCCGGCAGCATAGGGGGTCGCCATGACGCGCACACATCGCGGGAGGAAACCGCGCTCTGTGTACGGTCGAGGCGACGGCCATAGAAATTTCCATCACGTGCGCAGCTGCACTTTAATGTCTGTGTGCACTCGGAACGTGCTTCGTGCTTCGAGCTTAACAGCGCACTAAGTTCGTACCCGGCGCCACCCACTAAACGTACAGCGCGGCGCGCGGCAGCTCTTCTTGGTATGCCTGCACCATGCAAAGCCAACAAAAGAGGAGATGGCATGACGTGACCACGTTTCTCCCAAACCGAAATAAGAACGTTTCCTGCCCTCTCGGTCTCTAGTTCTCACCACACATAGTGCGGCCTATGCATGACACCACCCTGTAGACAAGGCAAGACAAGACATGCGCGTACCGCATAACCGGCTGCCGCTATAGTCACTAGAGTAGGCAGCGCGGTGACGTGACGTTCGCCCGTACACCAACGACCGCTGCTCGCTCGCCGTCCTCGTCGTCCGTAGTCTCAGGGGGATGGGAGGACCTTCGCTGGGAGATGGGCGGGAGGTCGTTGTTTGGGTGTCAGGCGCGTGCGCCGGCTCTCGGGCGGGCAACGCAGCGGAATGCCGCAGCACGGCCTCTCACGCCTCTCTGATGCGCGCGCGCGGGCGCTTTGGCTTTTTTGCCCGCTGTCTCCTCGTATATCCTCCGCGGAGCGCACGCCGCTTTACGCCTCTGCTGCTTCTGTTTCTCTTGTCTTTGACTCGCGTCTCGTTGTTCTGCGCCCGGACACCTGTGCGCTTGCTCGCTCGAACTCACGGGAAGAGTATACGGCTGGCTGGCCTGCTTGCTGGCGTGCTTGCTGACTTGCTTGCTTGCTGGCTTGCTTTTCTTACGGGAGGGCGGGCTGGGCGCTGAAATATGCGGCACCAAGGAAGCTGGCCTCGCAGGCGAAAAAGAAATAAAGCATGGAACCAAAACAA
Organism: Dermacentor variabilis; assembly: GCF_050947875.1. Taxonomy (NCBI): domain Eukaryota; kingdom Metazoa; phylum Arthropoda; class Arachnida; order Ixodida; family Ixodidae; genus Dermacentor; species Dermacentor variabilis. The sequence continues at coordinate 148,610,597 of NC_134573.1, forward strand.
GAACGTAGGAACTCCCTTGACAAGCGCGACGATGATTCCTGCGCTGTGCACGGGGAGCCAACGCTAACTCGCCCGTGTTCTTCCCACGCGGCGCCACGCGTGTTCATTCCACGCCCGCCCCGAACAAACTGCCAGCTCCGTTCTCCGGCGCTCGAACGGAAAGGCGCACGCCTCTTGCTTTTTTTGCCAAAGTTGAGCCACAGTCCAGTCCTCGTGGAAGCGAGGACGATGTACGTACGTGAAGCGAGGCGCCGGTTCATGTGAATTGTCGTCACATGCCTATCAGTGTCGGCATATTGCTGTGCTTATTACATATTTGTTGTTTTTCTTTCAGTACGGCTGGCACGCCTATTGGTGTCTGCATTGGTGTGCTTATTATATATTTCTTGTTCTTCTTTCAGTAGAGTTGGTACTGCTGTAAATCATTCCTTACATTTTTTTTTCGTTCTTTCTTTCGTTTCCTCAAAAGCACACAACCTTTTCCACGTGCACTAGTTCCCTTCGCGCCTCCACTTCCTAGATGGATGACTGTAATGTCTTACATTTGTGCATCTTCGTTTTGCCGTTTCTACATCTGCAGTAAGAGACTCGTCCACGGCTGCTTTTCTGCAGGCGTGGCGCCTCTCGAAAATGAACGGTTGCATGGCGAGTTACTTCCCACGCGCTAATGTTCTGGCGCTCATTCTTTCCACCAGCGCGCGTACTGACGGAAGACTATTGTCTTTGTCTGGCCGGATCGCTCCTGCTAGCAAAAAACAAAAACAAAAAAGCTGATGCAGTCGTTTTCTTTTTCTTACAGCAGCAACCTCACCCGCTCAGAAGCAAGTTTCTTGTTTCAGAATGACCGCATTCTTACGCGTTAAAAATTGGGCCCGATTTCACTGCTCCTTTTGTTAGCAAACACGGTGTCATTGGCCGGTCGTGTTCGCTAATGATAAGTTCACAATCACAATTGGCAGGCTCATACGAAATGCTTTGCGAATGAGGGCCTCATGGTTTTGAGAATTGAGAGTTGCAGGGGGTAACGCACCGAAGGAGAGCAGCGGTGTTGAGGGACGCCATTGAGGAGTGTTCCAGATTAATCATGACCAGGTGAGGTTTAATAACATGAAACGCAGCTCAAGCCCAGGCCGTCACCTTGCGTTCAGCAGTACAGAACGCCACGACTACTGAGTCATCGCGTGTAGGGGGCTCCTGACTTTTGTTGTTACTTGTCTACAGAGTATTTTTGACGACAAAGCCATATTCAGGCGCTTCGCACGCCCAAGCTACTAGCCGACATGAACTATTATTAGCAATAATCTTGCTTTTGTAAATTTCAACAAATGAATCGCAGATTCCTAAAGAAATAGCACCGTCACCTTGAAGACGATTCAACAATATATTTCATAAAGAATATGCAGCAGCATGTAAGCTCAAAATTCGTGATGATATTGATCACAGGTGACTCAGAAGAGCAACAAACTTCACAATTCTGTCACCCATACACACTCCTTACACTTTCTTATTACCTGCCGATGAACGTAATTATCTCCTTCGCGGTGCGTAGTCTTTATGGTGCGTGCGTGCGTGCGTGCGTATGCGTTTGCGTGTGTGTATGCATTCGCTCGACGCATCTGAACATGACAGTACTGCAAGAGCGGCGAAAAAATTGTGTTATGCTAAAACATTACCTCGATGAAAACTTTATTTTAATCAGTACAACACGATGGAGAAGCTGAGAAATAAAAGCGACCGCTCGCTTGATGGATTCACCGCAACATCATGCAGGCGTTGGGCAGTACACCGGCCTTTAGCATATATAAAGCTGAAAGGACTTCGTGCTGAAGGTCCAGGATAGCGACACCGAAATGTCTTAACTAAAATAACAAATCCTTTGCATTTGATCGAGCAAGCTGACCTGTATAGTGTTCCCAGCGTAAACAAGCTAACTGGCAAAATGGCGAATTTCCGTGACTTTCAGAGTACATTCCTCTATAGTTGCAGTCGTGCGCTTGCAGCAACGTAAGGTATCGATACGGAAGCATTAATGCGGCTCGGGTATGCCGCCTTTTATGCCCTATTGAGAAGGAGGCCAGGTTCCATTCAACAGGTCACAGGACCAGATTCCTATAGAAAACCCGGCGGGCATCGAATTCAACATCCGCGTAAGAATTCCGGCCACGGTCCGTTGCGTAAGACATGCTCGTACGTCACTTATGCCGTAACTTCTCTCACGGGCGGCGCAAAGTACGAAAGCCGCGGGCTAACAATGTTTTGAATAGGGCCGTGCTGCAAGCGGCAAGCGCCAAATCCTTCCTGTTAGGCGTCTTTTTTTTTTCCTCAGGAGGAGAGAAAAGAAAAAGTATGAACAGTCTTATTCGGCACACACACAGCACTTCGATCCTTTACCGCTGGGGTTACAAAGCGCCGATACACACACACAAGGGCTAGCATTTCCTCCACGAGGTTGAATAGAAGTCTTTCACTGACCGCGCACCCTTCTCAGTGGCGCAATTCAACTTCTCGTCACTGTCCTTCCGTCTCGCTCTTCGCGCGGTGTATCGGAGGTGAGCGAACGAGGTGCCGGATTTCGCAAACACATGGCCCAGCGAGGGGCACCGATGCGGGAAAGCCGGTCGTTGATCCAGTCGGGGCTGTTTACGTAATGACGTATCTCGAACGAAGCATGTTATACCTTAGCTTTCTTTACCGTATACGCCTTTCTGGCCCTGTTCAATGCGTTTTCACTACTGCGATGGCGCCAATCCGTGAGATCTATGGCAGAGGGGTGTTGCTGAAATGCTTGACCGCCTGTTTGGGAGCCACACTCGAGTGAGCAATAACATTTCTGAGGCGCTTCTCGTCTGAACGAATGTGGGTGTGTGAACGAATGGCATCCGAATGAGAATTAGTAGCGGAGCTGAATTCATTTTGTCCTCTATGGCAGGCGTCCTCTATGTAGTCCTCTACGCTGTGCGCAAAAAGAGATGGAACAAAGAATGTTGGGTGGCGTAGCGTTAAGAGACAGGAAGACAGCGATGTTGGTTAGAGGGCAAAACGGGGATAGCCGATATTCTACGTAGTTCAAATTAAGAGGAAAAAGAATGGAACTGGGCAGGCCGTGTATTGCATAGAGTAGATAACCGGTGGACCATTAGAGTTATAGAATGGGTGCCGAAGGAAGTGAAGCATTGTCGAGGACGGCAGAAAATTACGTGGGCTGATCAAATTACGAAATTTACAGGTGCAAGTTGGAATCAGCTAGCGCAACACATGGGTAATTTAAGGTCGCTGGTAGAGGCCTTCGTCCTTCAATGGACATAAAAATAGGCTGATTAAATGACGACGACGACGACGACGACGACGATGATGATGATGATGATGATGGTGGTGGTGGTGGTGGTGGTGGTGGTGGTGGTGGTGGTGGTGGTGGTGGTGGTGGTGGGCATATGATTCAGCCATTTACGGGGTGCAAGAACAGCTAGGTTAAAGCCAGGTCGTTATTTCCACAGAGATTCGTTTATAAGTAAAAGCAAACAAAAGTTCGGTAGCTATAGGCGGGTGCACCTGGTACAAAAAAGGTACAATAACATAACCAAGGAAGAAGCCATTGCCTTGCAGTACACATGAGTAAGATGATCATCATCTTAATTGCAATAGTGATGACGACCACGAAGATGACACGTAACCTATATGTTCAAGAGCTGAGAAGATGAGAAAGCCACGTTATCACTTTTCTGTACTCGTGTTCTGCAATCGAAGCTCCTCGGGCGTTCGCCATCGACGAGACCTGAATCAACACTTCGGAAGTTACCTTAATTACAGCAGAGGTCTACGTCAGCCGCTTTTCTTTATTTCCTAAGCATTGGCACCTGAGAAATGTACTTTTCTTACGTTATTTCACAATGTACGTCCACTGGGACTCGTTGGATTTCATATTCGGAAGAGTTGACGTTCGGACCGAGTCAGGCGTCACAACTTTCTGCTCGGAACAAAGAAGGTGAGGGGGGAAGGGGGGGGACGTCAGGGACTCTCCCGTCACTATAGGTCATCCTGTGAATACATTCGGTGTTTTTCAGCGATTTCCAAACACCTTAAGCGCTGAGGAAGCGCTGCGCTGATTGCGACGGCAGTATATCCGCGGCCGACCGGGTCGAGCCGACGGTTTCTCCGCGAAAGGGACGGGTGGGACGAGAGAGGAGCTGAGCTGCGGAAGACGCCTGGGCTTCGCGTTTCTCGCCTCTTCTTTTTTTTCCCTCTTCTGACAGTGAGGAGGGGTCAACTGGAGTGGGGGGGGGGGGGGGGGTCATGCCCGGCGTCAACGCCGGCCACTTATCGAGGTCAAGGAAAGTTTGCCATTGTCGTTGTCGTTTTCAAGCTCACGAGCCCAGCGCGCGCGAGCACACACACACAGCGAGACGCGCAGAGGCGCGTGAGCTTTCGCCAACGGCAGCGGCTGCCGTCTGCGCTTCTCTTGTACGTCAAAATAAAGAAACAAAGAACGCCTCCCCGAAACACAGACGAAAAGAGAGGCCACGCTTAGCCTACTTTGAAGAAGCCCCTCTAAAGTCTGCAAGCTTTCTCCTTTGTCGGCGCGCACCTCCAACACGCACCCTACCGCTTCTTCCACTACCTTCTTCTTTTTTTTTCTTTATTATTGTTGTTTCTTTCAAGACGCAGTTCAAGACACAGCGGTTTCAGACAGGTAGTTGAACCCTCTTCGCGTTGTCTTCACTCTGGCTTAAGTAGAAAGAGAAACACGACATGTACGTAGCCGCGGAGAAAGCCAGAAGAGTTCCTGGGAAACAAATATACCACGTGTTAAGGAGTTGAGGATAATGTCGAGCAGTCGCTCGTGGGTGTTCTTCAGCCGGCGTCCCACTGCAGCGCGAACCAAGAGAAGAGCGTGGCTTCTTTGCTATGTCATTAACCTCTCGTTCGCCACCCACGCGAAAGTATGCGAAAAAGGCTTCGGCCTCTGGTTGAACTATGCACACTCCAGCCGTGTGCGAGAAGTTCGACGGCTCAAGGTATAGTACGCTGCCTCTGCACTGTAAAGAGCTGCAGACATGCTTTCGGAAGAAGAAAAGCACGGGACAGGTTGCTACACTAAGGAGGAGGTCTCGTGTTTATATTCACTGACCCATCTCAGATTCCCTCGTTAACTAACCCATTCGAAGGAGCCAATTGAGAACGAGGGGAGATAATTGTCAAAGTTAGCGTTCTTGAGCAGTGGATTGCTCTCCAAGAGGAACGTTCTTCTAGAGCGAAGGCGCGTGCTCCCTTCGACACGTTGGCATCGCACAGAGGCTTCCGTGAGAAAAAAAAAAGATTATTTCCATAGTCTAGAGAAGGTCTACCTATCATAGATACTGTGAAGTACAAAGAACTACTGAAAAAAAAAGAGGTCTGTAGTAATCACTCATTCTGGTGACTGTATACTGTTTGTAGACTTTCTGCACACAAACTATCTTGGAATTGAGGGACCACAGTGCACTAAAATAAACACTTCCTGGTCTCCTTTGTCCATATAGCCAGTGTACATAATTTCTATACAAGAGGATGACTCTACACGAAGGCGAAACAGTCTACTTGAAGTCTGTAGACAATCTATAGTCCGTTTAAGACTACATTCTATAAGGATGCCCCTCATTTTTTTCTTTCTTTTTGTTCCCTTATTTATCTCCATTTCCCATGTACACTTCGGTCTACCATAAATTTCCATGGGTGAAGGAGAAATCTGAGTGAAAGCACACAAGAAGACGCGAACACACGTAGTGATATGTGTAATTGAAGCTTCGTGACTGTGTGAAAGAGAGTAGTTGATGACAGCTGCCCTCCTCGAGTTTGTGCGGGCAAATTATTTTTATAGCTTCTTTTCTCCTCATTTTGGTAACCCTTCACACAGTGCAGTGTAGCCAAATGGGCGATTACTCTATAGTTAACCTCACCGCCTGCCATCTCCTATTTTCTCTCTCTCTCTCTATCTCTCTCTCTCTCTCTGTTATCGATCTGTCAATGCGATCCTGTGTGATGTTGAAAGTTTTTATTTAACAGTGAGGAGACCAACCGACGGCGAATGTCACCATCATTTCGGAATCGAGAATGCATCAAAATAACCGTTTAAAAGACAAGCTTTCTTGCTTACGTTTCTTTTTTTTCGTAGCTTTCGATCCCTCATTGACCACCGGGGAACTAACTGGCTAGCGCTGGAGCACATGCTCTCTTACTATGGAACCTACCCGCCTTGCGGAGCAAGAAATATTCAAGTTGCCTTCCTGCTTTCATAGCATGAGCCATAGCACGACAGCACTTAAAGGAGTTATTGCGAGCTATAGTTCCGAGCAACTATTACGTATTAAATTGCTCGCTTCCATAGAGTCCCGAAACTACACAGTGCGCTTTAGGGAAGCTGTAGTGGAGGGCTTTGGATTACTTTTGACCACTTAGGGATTCTTTAACGTGCACCCAAAGCGTTGTAGACAAGCGTTTTTGCATTCCGTCCGTATCACAATACGGCGACTTCGACCGGTAATCGAGCTTGCGACATCGTGCTCATCGGCAGAACCGTCACAGCCGCGGGCAGCAACTATTATGAGTTTTATAAACTGTCCTTTTTTTATTCGGTGAGCTTGTCCTGCGGCATACTTGTAATCAAATAAAAGCGTAGATGCTCTCCTCGTGTAGAACCTCTAGTAGTAGTTGTTCATATTTTTTATTATACCTAACTGTGTTTTACATCGGTTCTTTTTGTAACACACGCTAGGACGCTCGTCCTAGTTGAACTCCCTCTTTCATATCCTTGTTCTCTCTCTCTCTCTATTTCTCTGGGCATTGTCTGAGCGTCGAACAAAATAAATGAACGATGAAGAAACAGGATTCAGACAGGGTTTCTAAATCTTAGGTACAAGACTCCGCACACTTTTCCGCGCAGGCTTGTCTTTTCGGCGTATAAGGGTCACTGTTGTTTGCTGTTGCCGTGTATACGGCTCGAGATATAATAGGGCGAGATAAGTCGCAGTCTTTGTTCGGGCACATTATTGGATAACTGCCCCGCAAAGCACCCTCGCTCGCGAAGTGGTACTGCTGACCTGAGCGCTTCTTCTTCGTCGTACGTAGCTTCCCCGTTGTCTTCAAAAGTCGTCACATTGACCTCCTTGATTTCGGAACGGAGGGCATACAGCCCGCGTTGCGTGAGTGATTCTAGTAAAGTACCTTCGCCGCACGCCGGAAGAAGGAGCGAAATGAACAAATGCGCTATAGCGAGGTCACGTGGATGCCCTCAGAAGAGAATAAGTGCACACGAAGATGGTGCCGCCTCGAAGCTGACAAATTATTCGTCACTATATCGTAGACGTTGTAGGTCGGATTCGCAAAGCCTTTCGCACTCACAAAGTGCCACTAAGAAAAGGTTCATGCCACGCCAAACCAACCAGCGTATTTGTTTTTCGAACGTCACAGATATAGCTGAAAAAATGTGCACATACCTTTTTTTTTTTTGAAGTTCGGAACTTGTTCTCCACGCTTGTGTTTCTTGCGAAACATTTTCTAGCATTTTGGCGACGACAATTTAGTTTTCCTGCCCAGCTAAGCTGGAAGGCATATATATATTCAAAGGCACATTGTGAGATCCAGTCGTTGAAATGGTGTGTATGACAAGACACTGAAGCGGTGTGGCTGCCAAAATAGCCAATTTTTCAAATATTTCAATAATTAGAGTGCTTTTGGCACCGGCAAAAGCAAGTATTACAAAATTTGACCTTTTTTCAGAACGCAGGAAAAATAAGAAGGCCCAAAGTAAATATAGAATGGTAGCGCGATTGACATAGCATAGCCTAAAGATATTTAAAGCTTTCAAGATTGCCGATCGCCTGAAAAAAGAACTTTAAACTTCAATTTTATTGCAAAAGGCTTTGTGTTCAAGGTAAAAAAAAACGAAGCCTTGCTGGTCGGTCTAACAATATATGTGATAAATCTTTGGATGGCTCTACATGTATACTATGCATGTGATAAGACACAAAAAGGTATTTACTAAACGCGAAAAAAAAAATTTTTTCTTGAATTCTTTTGTCAGCACCGGCATTTCTCTGTCGTGCTTGCCCCATGCTTGCCGGCCTGTGATGCAGACGACAAAGCTGGCTTCATCTGCGAAGCAGATGACAGAGAAATAGTGTTATGGTCTGCATTTCACTGCCAGCAGACGACCACTCTAATGCAATGCAGCGTGTGCTGGTTGTGTGCAAGGTGAACCATACAGCCGATGCACATTAACACATGCACGATGTGTTAATAGCACGATGTTAGAGTTGAAAGGTACGTTTCGTGCAGTTTATAAATAGGAACATTTGCAGTTAAGTAGCCATTCAATCCAGAAAAGGCACTGATATCGTTCACGCAGACACGTTAAACATTTGTGTATATGTCACACCGCACCGAGGTGCGACATATCAACACGCAATGCGACACGCAATGCAGTGTGACAAACAAGGAGCTAGACACTTTGTGCCCTGCTACACTCTTAAGCAAAATTGCACCCTTTTGCCACACAACAATAATCGTCATCTGTCTTGTCTACATTTCTTTAACGCGGCGAGCCCGGTACTTCCAAGTCACGAACGGCATGCCCGTTATCAGCATGACAGAGCATTCTCGACAGGAAAGTAGCGAGCGCAGCGTTTTCAAGGAAGGAAACGCAAGCAAGACAGATGACGAAGATTTTTGTATGGCAAATATACAGCCCAAGGGGTTTACATTTGATTGAGAGTGTAGCACAAAGACTGTCATATCCGATGCAACTGGAAAACACCTTCGTAATTACGACTGAAAGCCTACACGAGCGTGAACAAAATCATCTGGTTTTGCGTGTTACCACTTTTCGACAGCCTGAACGTACGTGGCTATAAAATTAATGTGTCCAGGCTGATGTGCTCAGACGTGGGCGACGTCCACTTTTCGCACTCAGAAAAAAAAAGAAATATATATATATATATATATATATATATATATATATATATATATATATATATATATATATATATATATATATATATATATATATATATATATATATACGAGTCGAGGCTGCAGCGCTTGATGTTGCTTGTCTTCGTATTGAGAAAAAAAGAAAGCACGGTCACAATTTGTTGAGTAGTGTCTCGGGCTTATTTCATAAACAATCTCTCCTTGCTAGAGGCCAAGGCTTCATATATTTATGCTGTCTGCGCGACTTGCGTACCAACATCTCAAAAAATATTTTTTCGAGTTTAAAAAATACCTTTTCGTAACTTCTCACATGCATAGCAGACATGTAGAGCTGTCTAATGATATATTACATATATTTGCAGGCAGACCACCAAAGCAACATTTATGACGTTGAAAACGAAGCTTCTTGCAGAAAAAAAAAAAAAGAACTTTACAGTTATTTTTCAGGCGATATACCGAACCTTGAAACCTTCAAATATTTCTCGGCTGTACTATGCCAACCCGTATACCATTCTATATTTAATTTGTTCCCTCTGGATTTCCTGCGATACAGGCGAAACACGGAACGTTTGCCGACGTGTCTGCACGTCCTTGCTTGACTAAAAAGTGCTTTTTAAAGCTGGCTTCTCCACATTAACCCTACTCTTGTGGTAAACCCCACCTCTGAATCTTTTCTTTTTTCTTTTTTAGGTTTTACAGAGGATTGTTTGTGTATTGGATTAAGGGAACGCGGTGGTCCGGCTGTCGAAGATACGAAGGCAGCAGGCAATCGTCTGTCCATTCTCACGCAAGACAGCGTTAAGAATCCACAGGCTCTTGAAGTTTTTGTTTAAGACAGCACGGATATAACGGTTCACACCGAAAGAACTGCAATGAGACCACACACGATCAATTCAGCTGGCGACGCCTGTAAGTCGAGGGCAAACCGCAGGAGTGGTGCTCTGAGTGTGAAATTGAACGCGCCCGCACGTCCAAGTGAGGTGCCCCGTCAAGCGTCGATAAACTTGAAGAACGATTTGTCTTACGGCTGCCCACGTTCGTTGTAGGTGGATGACGTGCGCATACAGGAATCGGACAAGAAGAAAAAGTGGACTGTTCATCGTTCAGTCCGGCTCTCGTCCCTTAGGATACATTCTGCCGTTAGCACGTCATCCGTGGGTGTGCCGCGTATCCAGATGTTTATTTCGGTGGAACCTTCTTTCTCAATTTTTAGAGTGTTCTCACGGAGATTAAGCAAAATTGCTAAGGTTCTGACGTCGAACAATTTCCAAGGGGACAATACATAAAGCACTTAGCTTTTTTCATTAAAGAAGCCTGTTCCTCAAAAATAGCGATGTGACATTAGATAGCTTTAGTTAGTGGACACAAGCAGCTTGCGTCCCCTAATCGGAAGCTCTCTATTACAAAAAGAAGAGAGAGAAAGAGAGAGAGAGAGAGAGAGAGAGAGAGAGAGAGAGAGAGAGAGAGAGAGAGAGGTTGGCGGGGGGGGGGTAGAGAAAGAGGGAGAAAGCCTGCAGATGACTGGGCAGCCAAGGCAACCCCAATCCCCTTTATAACCTGCACGCACCCGAGCGAGAATTCATATTTGTTCGCGCGCTTTCTTTTTTCGTGCGGTACAGATCGCGTTTATAAGAAGCAGCTCTTGCATATATAGCGCCACTGGCCTCTTGATTGAGATGGGTTACCTGAAGAGGCAGACATTGCTGTGTGACAAATCACAATGCTGAGATATTTCTACTACTTCTTTCGCTAGTTACCTGTCTAGGTGTTTACGTTATGACATTTATTGCTATTGCTAAGTTTAAACCAGGCAGCAATAATGTGTTATCTGCTAGTCACAAACCCTAATAACAGCAACAGTTTAGATATATTCGTCTCAATATGCGTTATGCAATGTACTGGCGTTCGATGTAACAGTTCAAGAAAAAAGAAAAGTCGCGTACTCGCGTACACGTAGCAACTAAACTAAGTTTAACGCTGACGCACTTATTAAACAGTTTCTGGGAACAGATCTCTCGAAACGCAATTTGTTTCAAGTAAATGCGTGGTCAGTATTAGCAAGCGTCGTTTCTGCAAGTGCAACATGCGCACTAAAGTGGATAATCAGAAAATGAATGAGTACAACTTCCTAATTTAGCCAAATTAATGTACATTATCATTTATCTTACAAGTAATGTCTGTCTCTAGCAGTATAGTACTCATTAGTACGCGGGACATCGCATATGTCACATGTGATACGACGAAAAAAAAAACAAGTTCGACGTATAAAATGAAAACACGCACGCACGCACGCGCAAATAACACGTGGTAGTGAAGTCCTCGGATCGACCGGCAGGCCATGCCATTCTCTCATTTGTTTATGAATCCCACCGTTTAAACGTTATCTCCATAGGAACGGAAAGACGTCCGTCTACGGTTTTAATGCAACCGGCCTCAATGCGGCTTTGAAGTTACGTGCTATATAATCTACACCACCCATGGCAGGCGATATTCGCATCCACTTCGTTAACTATCACTTCGGGTCCGCACAGCCACAAAAAGTTGACCCCTTATTCGAGTTATCCCCTTCACGCTGGGAATTACGACGTCACGCGTAGGACTTACCTCCGTAGCATAACGTTTACAGTTACCGAGAGATGGCAGCTTTCACGCGCCTGCTGCGGGATCCTTGACGGGCACATCTACAGATCACGAGTGAGCATGTGTGCGTATACACGAAGGCTCTCTCTATAGCCTGCTGCGATGCGATGCTGCACAGTGCGGGCCTATACGATTCTGCGGGACGAGTTCTGCAGAGCGCAAATTCTGACCTCGAATATCAAGCAGACAGGCTTAGGAAAACGCACCGGGGCACTATATCATACACGCACACACGACCATCCCTGATAGAAAGGGAAAACGCGGAAATGCCTAATTAAATGGACCGACTGCGCACACAGAGCTGTCCGGAGAGCGCACAATGATTAAGCGGCCTCAGAGCTAGAGAGACGTTACGGTTGTCAAAAGGTGCGTCCGCTTTTTCCTCCCGTACCGGCGGGAAGCCGCGTCCGCCGACCTCCGGGCGGCCGTGGCTTCAGCTCGCGAGTCACAGCGGCTTGCCTGGCGCCGCGGGTGCGTACGGAAGCGAACAGCGGTATAGGAACACCTTACAGCGAGCCTCTGTACTGGCCGCCGGCATGAGCGCGAAAGAGGACCGCCACACTTTAGCGGTGACGAGACAAGGCCGGGATCGCTCGGACAAGACGGGAGGAGGCCAAGAAGGGAGCGCCAGTTTACTCGGTCTCGAGGTTGCGTCATCGGCCCTTTTCTTTGCTCTTCTTCCTGTAATACTATAAGGCACCGCACAGCGATGACCGGAACACTTTCAGAGCTCCGGCCGCTCTGCGGTAAACGCCAGGGGAACATATAGGAGCTCCGCTGTCTTTTGGGCGCTGAGGTCGACACCCACCTACTTCGCAAGCCTGACGGACGTTTTGCGTGACAGAGGACGCGAACGTTGGCGCCGCCGCTCGCAGGGCGGTCACCGTTGCTGCTACCTAGTGTGGCGTCCGCTCGACTTTCCTCGTGCTGAGCATGCACGCGTGCGGCGAAATCTGTGCACTGCTGTGAAGCTAGAGAAGCGTTGCGGCTCGTCTCTATCGGGAAGAGACAGAACAAAAAAAGCGAGTTACAGCACTTTGCTTCGCATCTCTTTCAACTGATTCGCCGTTTCGTGCCCAATACATAATCATTGCCATAATGATTATCATCAGCGCCATCTAGGCTCTCCTCAAGTTCTCTTTGAATCGTGAAAACCTTTTATGTTTCAAAGAGTTACAAAGGCCATTACTTCATTTTTGGCGTATCTCAGTCAGCAGTGGCACAAATCAACGCTACAGAGCATTTCCCAATGAGCGACTCATTTATCGCACGCGCAGGAGCGGTTCTCATCTCCTGGCGCATCGCTTCTGGTTAGGGTAGGTTAATTACGGCTAGCTGCTGTCCCGCACTCACCTCAAACGAAGCAGATGCGCAGCAGAAAGGTGCACGAACACGCAGCACTAAACTGCCGACTGGGAAGGAAGCTCCAAGTAAGAAACTCGTCAGCTTAGTCAGAAGTTCGCCCTTTCAATTCCGTTTATACTCCGGGTTATTACTATCATTACTACCAATTACTACCATTACTCATTTACTAACTCACTGCGGGGTTACCTTACTCAGCTGCTACTAACTAATTATACTAAAGTATACACATGATGTGCAATTTGCCACTCATAGGCCCGGCCCCCTTTCCTTTTTTTCTAAAACCATGTTACGTTTGCGCTACGGATCTAGTGTTCGCAGTGCTGCACCGAATTAACGAGACAAAGTATGTGGCCGTCGCAATAATAAAATAAACAGAGGGAAAAGGTGCAGAAAGCGTTGTTCATCGCAGCTTCAAGCGCTCCAAGACAGAATGTTGGCCGCGCTGCTGAATCTGAGGAAGAGGGAGAGACGTAAACACGAAACTGACGTGCCCGTGTACATCCGCCCCGTCGCACCGGAAAGAAAAACAACTAGCACAAAAGCGGAATCACTCAAGTATCACTAAAGGGGGGCAGATTAATTCGCCGCTTCCGGTTGATGCCGCCAAGGTATGCCCACTTCCTTCAACGAACACACATAGACCGCGACACCCAATTATTGCATCACACGTACATTCCGTCACTGAAACGTGCACGACAATGCTAAAACGTGACAAAATCACTTAGAAGCGATCCATTGCAGTTAAGTAAATAGCACAGTGAAATGAATAAGCCCGACGTTCAGGCGAAGGTCTCGTTCCGATTCTGACGAAGCCCGCGATGAAGACAGCTTCGCGAAGGCAGCAATCGAAGTCGAGAACAATGCACGCTACTTCGGGCCTTCTAAACAAGATGGCGGCTGAGCAGCTGACCTCGAAGCTGTGTGGAAGCTTCGGATGCGCACAAAAAACTGTAGCCATGCTTCCCTTTGCATATATTGAAAAGGCTTCTTAGGTTATTGTAAGCAAGATGTTAAAACGTAGCAATAAAATTAGTTGTTTTCTTTCTTTACTTTGCTGTCCACTCGAGATTCAAAAATAATTGGTTAACGTGGGCTGGAAGCCGTTTTTATAGATGCGAAAAATAGGGTCAGAAGCGACTACACATAGAAGACAAATCAGTTTAGCGGCTATCAACCCACTGGCCAGTTGTTCAGGAGGGAAGATTGGTATGGCTTGGCCGTATATAGTGAAACTGCTTGATGGGATTTCATGTCTCTCAGCTCGCTGTGGGCAATGGATGGGCGCCAGATTATTCATTGACGACCTGCGTTTCTTCAGCGTGCACCTGAACGTTTGGGGCACGCGAGCGCAGCCTGCCCCCAAAGTAAGTTCACCCCCTTTGCCGGGACTGGAACCCGCGACCTGGTGTACGGAAGGAGAACGCCGCAGCCACTCAGCGACGTCGGCGGGCGCCATTTCATCGTAAGAGACGAGACGCTGCATCTGAGAAAGAAATAAGGGCTGCAAGGCGAGACCGACCCAGGAACGGCCCGATAATAACGACTAAGGTTTCAAGCAGAAGTAGTGACACGACTGCGGTAAAAATTAGCCCTAGCCTCTTGCAGCTTGCGTTGACACATGCGACACAACACTTGTAATGATTTATGTGCTCGGTGCTGATACCATTACCGACGAGCACACAAATGAGCCCTGATTGTCGTAGCGCGATGATAACGCAAGCCTAAACGACAAGTAATTAAAGGAAGGATACCCGACGCCCAAGAAGGCGTAAGAAATACACCACTTCAATCAATCAAGTAGGTGTTGACAGCGCATCACTTTCGAGGCTCGCCTGTGCATGACCGTTGCCCCTACCAGCCGCCATGCTGGGTATAGGCACATTCTTCGCGTCAGGCTTATATGCGGCTACCGCATGATTACCGCTCTGCGCAACGCCGTACGTACGTCATTTCCTTTATCGTTTCTGTGGGGGTTTATAAAGAGGAAAAAATGAGAATTGACGCCGGTAAACGCATAGGCCTAGGCAATTTGAAAGACGCAACATAAAAAGCGACCAGCGCAGCAACGCTGCGAAGAATGTAAGCCGCGACCCCGTCTCGACGTACAACAGTTCTCCATTTCTCTCTCTCTCTCTCTCTTCTATTTTCTTTTTATTTATTTCCACATCACCGATTTCCTTCGCCAGACAAGGTCGGACGAAGACGTCCCCAAGTCACGAGCGTGTAATACGATAGGCGCAACATTTGCGCAAGGCGCATGGCGTGTCGGTGAGCTGAGATATGCGCGCACACAGCCACCGTTCTGATTGGCGGCTGCGGCTGCCGCTTGCGACGTTCCGTTGCGCATCTTCGGCCGCGTTGCGCACTCTCGGGGACTCTGCGCACGTTCGTGTTGGACAGCGTCAGTGGGAACTACGGGGTGAAAGCGAATGGTACATGGGATTGCCCGCAGACTCGCTCATTCCTATTCATTTTTGTTTTTCATCTTCCGTACGACAACAACACGCAGGCGGGGGACCACAGGGTTCAACGCTTTCGATGTTACACGATGTAGGGTCACGCAACAACAAACTGCATTACGACGCGGCGGCGCGTTCTGTCTTTTGTTGACCGTTCCACGGCGATTCGTGTTTGAGCCGAGAGGTGTGACGGCGCAGCTGATGGTTTCTTGAATGCGAAAGGAACGCGCATTGTTACACGCGCTGTATACGTGGAGTAACGAGAATCTTTTTAACCGCTCGCGTGAGGCGGATTGCGAGCTCTAACTGATTTTTTTCTTCCTCCTTTGTTATGGCGTTTCACACCACAGGGCTCACGAAAAGATGCACCGCATAATTTTTTTTCGTTCATAGAAGCTTCCCAGTCTTTCCCCGTTTTCGCTTATCCTTGATAAATAAGGCTGGGGCTTAGGGGATTGCATTTCCGAGTTTGTAGAAACTCTACCCGCATGCTTCTCGCATGTAGAAGTTTTCAAAAGTTTCAAGTATGTAAGGATAAAATGCATTCCCAATCCATATGTCAAAGCATTACACATTTTGAGGTGGAGGCCCAACAGTAAACAAAAAGAAGAACAAACTAGGAGACAACTTCAGAAGTATGAAGGTTTGAAAACACGTTTAAGACATCATCTTCACCGCGGCACCCTGTCGTCATGACGGAGAGATAAATTTCCTGACGCCGTGTCGTGATCAGGCTACGTATGATGACGTTGCTCACAAAAACATTACCTATACAGTACTGCACGCGGTTCTGCCTGCGCTCGCATTGGAGCAAGCGAGTCGGTGCAACGTTACGTCATGACACATCCCCACTGAGTACAAAACTGATTCGTAGAAACCGATAGCATAGTAAATTATTTAGGATGCCCTGGCGCTTGTAAGTGTTCTCTCATAACGTTTAGAGCGGACGGACAATCAAATAATGTAAAAAAAGAAGTAAAATATGTCGTGCCAGTACTCCTCGAAGCTGTATTCATCATTAAAGGCATTCGCTGCCTAAAAAGAAAAGGAAGAAATTGAATCAGAACTGACAAAAGGAAGGACACGACCGCAAAACGAACTGGCGATAGCTTACTTGAGTATAAATATCACGATAATGGCGACAATAACAGCGATACCACTACGGCATGATGACAAAAATGATCGTGGGACGATGGCTCGAATGTTTTGAGCACGCGGTCAAATCCTCGCTGCGACAAACAGTTTTCCTTTCAAGTGACTCCTTTAGCAAATAAAGCATGATCATAATAAACATCACCATGATATGTGCATTAAGCGCCACGGAAACTGGATAAAGTAAGTACACTTACAAAAAAAAAAGTTCGTCAAAGATTGCTCGATTGATTGAATATTCATTGAGGACATTCATGTGAGCCTTCAAATTTTGGCAGAAATTTCAGAGCACCACTTCCGTGCTATCACTCGACGAATAGTTATGTTAACAGAAAATAAACTGACACTTGCTTATGGCTGGCTTTTCCCGTCTGGCTTGTCATACTCTCCTCACGAGCGGCGTGAAGGTGATGCTCATAGAGAAACAGCGCACTGACGGGTTAAGGAAATTATCGACTATATTCGTGCTGTGAACTAAGACGTCACGAATTGTTCCGCAGGATCCTTCCGTCAGAGTCAGAGTGCATGGTGAAGCAAACCTAAAAGAGGGTCAGAGGGCAAGGAAATTTGAGCGGTATTCTCGCATGAGAACTGCACTCCACCCCGGAAATACCTTTAGTTGTTCCAGTAATGCAACCATCAACGAACCGAAGCAGTAAGGAGCGATAAAAAGCACGGTTAAGTATTAAAAAACTGACAGAAAGAAAGTAAGGTTCAACGAGCGACTGTATGTTAGGATCTCATCCACCAGCTTTAACGCGCGTTGTGTGCAAACTCAAAAGGAGAAAGAAAGCGAAGAAAAACACCAATAATTGGCTTCGCGCTCGAATGACAGCTCAATGCGCGCGCATGTACACAAGTACGAGCACCTAAGAAGATGGATGGGCACGGGCACGCAAATTACCGCCGGATTTCCGCAGATCAGGCACGCTTTGGGTGAGACCGAGTTAGGTGCAACGGCAAAGGTGAGTGAGATGCGTAACACGCTACGCGAAATAAAAAACAAAAAGAAAGAATACGAGACAAATAAAGATAACAGAAGGAAACGAGGTTGACGTGCGGATATGGCGGAGGGACGCGTCTAAACTTAGCTTCGTCAATTCACATCTCGCACAAAGCGAATCCCGTGGCTCATTTGAAGAGACGGCGCTCGGGAGCGCGGACGCGTACACGCCGAGCTCACACAACACAACGCAGCACGACGCGCGCTGACGCTCACAATGGCGATTTCGGTGCCTGACGGGACCAAAAGACACGTCGGACACGGACAGGTTGCTTCGCACCTGCACGCCCGAGCACCACGGCAACCGCTGCAGGAAAAAGGCCTCGCGTGCGCGAGAAAAAAAACAGGAACCAATTTCGTCTCAGCTGGGAGAAAGCGAAGTTGTTCTTCCCTTCTGCCAGCTCTGTTTGCTCTTCAAGAAGCACTCATTCGGCTTTCCCTGCACTTTCGTTGTTGTAGAACGTCCATGCCGCTTGCTTCGACGGCTGAGCATTAACCGCGGCAACATGACAACGACGAAGAGACGAAAAGAAGTGGGGCTTTCCGCGCGGACGCTTCTTCACGCTTCGTCTCGCATCTTTGTCACTTGCGGCTTTCAATCCCTCCGATCGGCGGTTTTTGTTTTCTTGTTACGTCGTTCTTTTTTTCCAGGCCTGCTCGACTGTCTTCCGCTTTCAGCGTGAGCAACGCATTGGCCTGTTTCTACTTTCTTTCTCCTTTTTTTTTTTTCTGGTACAAACCACGCTGTTCCCTCAGCAAACACTTTTCCGTTGATTAGGCAATTACGCCCTTGGCGATGGCCACCACCGCCGTGGAAGCGTGGTGTCCAATTTTCGCACCCATTTCATCGTCTTTCTGTTGTTTTTTTCATGTCATTCGCCACTCAATCGCTCCGTTGGAGACTGCGCAGCAATTCGGGGTCGCTTAAGCCTCAGGCGTTCGAACGCGTATCGTGTCGGTCTTTTGTTCCATATGGAATCGCCTTTTCTGTACGCGGAAGCATTCTTCGTGGGAAGCATTGTGGTTGCGGTTGTCGTAGCGACGAGTTGCCAGCTGGCAGCTTCAGATACGAATCTTTACAGCCTTACACAGAGGCAGTAAAGTATTTACGACGGCGCTTGTAGGACAGTAGCGTGTAACATCGCGGCCCCCGCGATGTCATCAGTACATTCCCCCTATAGCACTGCTGATTGTTTGTTGCAGCATCCGAACAGACCCCGAAAACTTTTCATTTCGGGCAATAAGTTATGTAGCAAGTTTGTAGCTCGCGAGTGGATGTTTTCCTATAGCTTTCTTCTTGAACAAAGCCAAGCCATATAAGGTCGCTGCTATAATGCAGGAAGTGGGTGCTACGAGATAATCTTTTTGATGGACGATCATTCCGAAGAAATCTTGATTGTAAACGCAACACTATGATTGCGCGGTCTTAAATGGAGGAACCAACGGCGAACGATGCCTCAGCTAGAACGTCTCTCAGATATACGTTTTAAGATGCCGGCTTAAGGTTTAGACCGTGCACGGAAATTGTGCAGCACAGCTTTACTCTCGGTTTATTGGCACTGCCTCATATTCTAAAATAATTATGTTAATTTCTTAGCATTTAAATTATCACATATTATCGTGCAGTGGCGTGTGACGGCGTGCGACGACGCGCGACGATGTGGTCGATATCAAATGTGAATTCAACGCAATGCGTGTCGGAGCCCCGATATTGCTTTGAAAAGCAATTATCAAATATATATATATATATATATATATATATATATATATATATATATATATATATATATATATATATATATATATATATATATATATATATATATATATATATATATATGTATGTATATATAACAGACTTTGAGTATACCGCACTTGAATAGAAACCTCGTTGCACCTTTCATTTTAGACAGCAATCCTTAATTTTTTGTTTCCCCATGTCGCATTATATCGGCTCCACATTGGAGGACAGATGGGAGTTTGTACGGTGGTGGCGGTAAAAGCTGAATGCGTTTTCCAGCAACGCCGCCTGCGTGGGCGCTCGAAGCGACCGTTTGATCGCAAATTCTGGGGCTTTATGCGCCAAAACCACGCCAAAACCACGCCGTAGTATAGGGGACTCCGCATTAATTTTGACCTCCTGAGGTTTTTTAACGTGCACCCAATGCATGGTACAAGTTTCTTTTCTTTTTTCCATTTCGCCCCCGTCAAAATGTAGCCGCTGCGGCCGGGATTTGATCCCGCGACCTCGTGCTTAGAAGCGCAACGCCAATAATAATAATAATATTTGGGTTTTTTCGTGCCAAAACCACTTTCTGATTATGAGGCACGCCGTAGTGGAGGACTCCGGAAATTTTGACCACCTGGGGTTCTTTAACGTGCACCTAAATCTAAGCACACGGGTGTTTTCGCATTTCGCCCCCATCGAAATGCGGCCGCCGTGGCCGGGATTCGATCCCGCGACCTCGTGCTCAGCAGCCCAACGCCAAAGCCACTGAGCAACCACGGCGGGCATTTAATCAGGCACGTGGACCAGCTAGTGCTTCGGTGATTAACAATCATAACAACTGCCAACAAACAGCTTCGCCGCATTTCATCTGTCAGTTGCCGAGATATGCATACATGCATGAAGGATTTTTCTTTTCACCTGCATATTGACTTGCCCTCGTATTCATAAATGCGCCTTAACTTGAAACTATGCATGACGTGATCTAGATGACGCCTGGCGTCACGTACGTTGGTCAGTCGCAAGATGACAGCAGCTAAAAGCTGTAATCAAAACTGTCGATGACAAACACGGGAAGTGTTGAAATAGAGACTGGTTACGTCCGAATTGTAAGCCCGAGAACGAGCTTCGTTAGCTACCTCGGAGGTTGTGTTCTGAAGTTGTTCTTTTCAGCTTTCTATTCCCCCTTTCCCTCACGCCCAGTCTAGGGTAGCAAACCGGCGCTCGTCTGGTTGAACTCCCTGCCTCTCCTCTCTTTGCTCTCTCTCTCTCTCTCTCTCTCTCTCTCTCTCTCTCTCACGCTGAGCGGAAATTTTAAAACACTCGACCTTTGTCTTTGCTCTCATCGTTCTTCTTTTCGCTTTGACCCACGTTCGCAGCGCAGAAAGTGATTACTCCTTTCGTTATTATTACTTCCGACAAGTCACGTTGAAGTTGCGCCGCCCGTTTACCGACGCCTTTTGTCATTCGCACAATGAGAGCCAGGGAAGAGTTGGTTGTTGCGCAACAGGTCAAAATGGCCGTGACAGGAGGATGCACGCCGAGTCGACCCGCTAACGGCCCAAATTACTAGGCGACTCCTTTCGCTCAAGAGACCGCTTATGACAGCTCCTACACTAGTTCGTCTCTGGACAATCGCGCGCATGGAGGCGAGGGGCGTTTCGGGAGCCCCTCTTCTGCCCGGTGCATTCAGCAGCGTTGCTCGCGGCCCCGTCTTGTAGCGTCATCCGGGTCACGTGGTAAACGTCAGTCCAGCGATTTGTTATGAAACTTGGGTTATAACGCAACACTTTAGCCTCCGTGGAAGACGGAACTGATTGCTAAGTGATGGTCAGTGTTCTTCCCAAAGAGAACAATGACTCGAACCGGGGTCGCATTATTGCCCGTCTGCCGGGGCCATTTTATTGCTTCCGGATAACCCTTGCTACGGCGAGCTCTTTGGCACTCAAGGACGAGTTCTGTTAAGATTACTCCGTACCAAAATGAGTGTGTATGCTACGAGGCAGCATATGTGGTTGCGTTACATAATGTTTGGTTGCTTGAACACACCGCAACACACTTTTCCAGTGGATAAATGGCAAGCAGTGCGCAGCAAGGATGCAGCACTGTTTCGTTCGGCGTGGCCTTGGGCAGCCACAACGACCAGATGAATGGGCATCGATTTTTCTACGAACTGTACGAGAGCCTTGCGTTTTACATCGGCTCGTCAGGATTTCGGTCTCTGAGAGCTGCCTAGACGCTTCGCATCGAAAATCACTGAGAACACCAACATTACCGAGAACTAGCAATCAGCGATAGATAGCGCGCACGCACACACGCGCGCGCACATAGAAAGGAAATCCGGCTGCGGATGGCGCCATGGGTCGACTAGCCCTGCACAGCGAACGGTTGGCCAGAATCTCTGGTGCGCAATCCATACGTCGCGAGCATATTGCCTCCTGCGTTCCAGAGTTCATTCCCACTTCGAAAGAAACCTTTAACTCATCGTCTTATGCCTAATCCTACTGCGTACCATCAAGACGAAATTCATACCTTGCGGTATACGCACCAACGGCGTCTTATCACAAATCAGCATCCTGCGTTTTAACGGCTCCTAATTTGTCCGTTTTACTTACAAATTCTTGTAATCGTCGGGACCGCAACTAAATGAATCGAAATTTAAAATTAAATTATGGGGTTTTACGTGCCAAAACCCCTTTCTCATTATGAGGCACGCCGTAGTGGAGGACTCCGGAAATTTCGACCACCTGGGGTTCTTTAACGTGCACCTAAATCTAAGTACACGGGTGTTTTCGTATCTCGCCCCCATCGAAATGCGGCCGCCATGGCCGAGATTCGATCCCGCGACCTCGTGCTCAGCAGCCCGACACCATAGCCACTGAGCAACCACGGCGGGTAATGAATCGAAAGTCTTTAAACGACTCAAACACACGTAAATCTGCTATTCCGAGTTCTGCGTCAGTAACGCATGGTCTGTTATTTGGGACTCCACGACGAGAGACGTCGGAAAGCGTCCGTCTATACCTTCGCGCGCACTGGTCGCACGCAAGGCTCTGCGCCGGGCCGGTCGCACCCTGACCTCAATTCGCTTATTTAGAGAGCGATCAGAGCAATCACGGCAGCCAGCGCCGGGCCCGCCGAACTGCACCCCTCCAAAATGGCGCACCGCCATCGATAACGATGGTGGCCCGCGCGCGGAACTGCAGCGCGCGATGCCAGTGCGAGGGCGCGTGCCCGAATTTTACGGCCTCCTCTGGCGGACGAGCCCACGTAGGAGTAACTGTTTGCGGACGGCGAGGGTGCGGCGTACCGGAGAACAACAATGCCGGAGGAAACTGAAGTGTTCGTACACTCGCAAGCCATGGCATGCCTCCCCGTTTGTACAATCTGTACGACCGGCGTCAGGGAGCCATAATATGGCGTCACTTTATTAATGAGATTCTTTCAAAGTGCTTTGTTCGCTCGAGGCGAGTTCCGGTAATGCCGGAGCGACGGGGATCGTGACGATCGGATCGAAGTGAAGGAATACAAAAGAGAAATACAAAATAGTTTGAGAAATACAAAAGAGAGCGTGGAGTCTGAGGAGCGACACCGGCTTCGATCAGGATTAAGCCCACTTATTACTTTAATCCCGGCAACGAGTAACAAGTAAAGGTTGTTGATACTACTCCACAAGTTTACGACTTACGCTGTTTAATTCAGGTACATTGAAACGCGACGCGTTGCGCCTACGCGTATGCGTATACGTGCAGTGGTACAAAGATGTTTTATTCAACGCACATTACGAAATCTATGTGTAAAGCGATACTTTCGTGAATGAGTTAATTAAATGCTATAAAACTGTTCATCTTCTGCATCGCGTTTTCCAGCATATATATAGCGATTACGGGCCTGCCCGGCAAACCAAACCAACGCGGACCTCCCCCACCCAACGCGACCCAGCCATGTGATCCACGCCGCCGCAGATTACACTGCCCTCGGAATCGTCTCTCTTTTCATCGCGCCCATCTCCGGAATCAGCCCAGTTCGCAATTTTACTACCTCCAGAATGGGGCGACTATGCTCGGCAAGAAGTCCACGAAGCAGACGCACCAAAATCGGGGAAAGAAGGCGCAGAAACCTGTCCTTTATTGAAGGAATTACCCGCTTGAAGGCGTATGTTTGTTGCACTGATCATATTCCAGCACCGTTTTCTGCTTCACTGCGTAATTCCGTACAAAAGAGAGCCTGTAACTGGCATATCCGTAGAGGTAGCACAGAAGGGGTTACATATGAGCCGATTGGTTACATGAGCGCTGTTCTGTGTTTTTTGAGCTCTTCAGCAATGCAGCCACGGCAACCCGCAGCAAAGCCCGCATGGTCAGCAGCACGGTCAGCAAAGTTCGATAGTATTCGCCTAGAAAACTACACTTTAAAAAAAATTCGGATTAAACAATTACAGTATAAAATGTTACGTCAGTGCCAGCACAGATCAACTTCGTTGTCGCGTTACCCCCCCCCCCCCCTGCATACGTGATATATCCTCATAATATGACTCACCGTTGTCACTGTTATCGCCTTTTACGGGATACAGTGACATACCCTCGAGTTCTGCAATCCTGTGGGCCCTGCGATATGGGCAACCTTTCTCAAAAAGATATGCGGTGGTTACTTTTTGTCTCGCACCAACTTGTATTCGGTGGACCCTTGCTAACATTCTTCTCGTCCTAATTATCCTGGACATTTCCCATTTATCGCAATCACTTTATACAGGCAACATACAAAAAGCCACTAGTGGGTCCACGTGCGCTGCGTTCGTGAAGCTCGAGCTTCCAGCCTTCCATGTATGTGAGGCTGGGTTGCGTACGATCAGCAACTCATACCATAGCAGTGCCTGTATAATGCTGTCTCTCTGTAAGTAAATCTGACCACCGGGAGACTCGCTGGAATATTGCTGTCACGGAGAAACCTAATTTTCTTTCATTTTGCTTTGGCTTACAGTGAACGGGCGGGATTACATTTGGGTGGCTTCGATTTCCGATGTATTTCCACATTCGGTTTCTCGCTCGATCGTTGATTTTTTTTAAATTCTGTTTTTGATAACTTTTCTTAGGCTACCCCGGATCTCCGATTTGGAACCAGAAACCATTCATAATGGCGATAAGAAGCATTCCACGCTTCCCTAGGTAACTTGAGAATAAATGCACAAGACAGTCTGTTTGCGCGTGTAGTGATCATTTGTTAGTTGAGCATGCTGTCACTTGAGCCTTTCACCCAGTCTTTTTTGTAGCACGTCAAAGCTGCTTCCAGGCAAGCTGCCGGGCATCCATTAACAACATTACGCTGTCGTTGACCCAATACGTCAAGTTCGTTACGTTGATGCTGTTGCACCCTTACTTGGAGTGTGAGGAATAGTCATCTAAAAGTAGAGAGGTTTGCCGATGTAGTATAATACTCGGTTACAAGCTATAAGTCAGGCGTTGAATGCCGCTAAAACGTAATGTTCAAAGACTAACTTTTATCATTCGACTTGAATCAAATTGAACATGCTTGATGTATGCAGGGTTTTTGTTTCTTTTTTTTTTTGCCATGCGGAATGCAATATTTTTTAGATCGCCTGCGGCAGATAGTATAATTCAACTCATTAAGCTGGATTACTCAAAGAAGCGGACATTTCGTGGAAAGTAAATCGAAATGCATATTCATTTAATTAAGGAAAAGTTGCTATTTAACGTTTTACTTAGTTACTCTAGGGCACATATTGCAATTTACGGATTGTAATCGGTGAGTTCTCAAGGCTTATTATCCACTCGGATAGAATTTTCAGGTTGACGCTAGTGTCGAGATAATTCCAAAAGTGTAAAACAAAATACATGGTCGTTTCAGCTGTTTTTGTGCTTCAGTGTATAAAACGGCGGTATCTTGAATATGTAAGTGGAACAATACTGCATTTTAACTGCAAGTCTTACAACGCATGCCTCGAAACCCGCGAGATCCTTAGTATTTGCTCATAGTGGATACGCCTTGCAAACTCCCCGGTTACAATTCGTAAATTACTACATGAGGCCTACAGAAATTAAAGAAAACTTTGATTAGCGATGTTTTTTGTTAATTAGTCTATTATTCATTTCGATCTCGGGTGCGAGTAATATCAGCCGTGCCGAGTAGTTCAAAGCTAGGACTAAAATTACGCTATACGCCACAGGCGATGTTTAAAAATTCTGTATGATGCGAAAAAAAAAAGATAGAAGAAACCACGCCGAATATACGCGATGCCGCGCTGTGTTTGAAGACCACATCTTCTACTTTATGCGAACTTGCACTATTTTCATGTCCTTTATTATTCACTGTCTTTTTCTATATATGATATCTCTACTCAACTATGACTGGACGCTCGTACATCGCCGATAAAGCACGTTTAATGAATTACACTGTAGTTAAGTGATACTATATTCTCCGCTATCTTTCCTTCCTTATATTCCTTATTTTTCTTCGTTTATTTCATGCATTCGTTAATGATTGTGGTTTATTTTTGATGATTCAGACTAGCCGGCGCTTAGGTGGCCTATTTTCCCACAACTCGTCATTTAATAAACAACAAACAACAACGTGTCGAAGTCCGGCTCATTGTGTTGCGGCAGTCTCGCGAGCGCGAACTCATTTAACTTAGAAAGTGCCACTCAGCGACACAACGAGATGCAAACCTAATAACACTCGTAACATTATAATAACAATCTCGCGCGCTCGTAATGAGACCAATTACGAACACCCTCCGTTTCTTGGCTCAACATATGCGTGCGTCCCAGACCTTCGACCGGCACGTCGTCACTCGAGGCGTTCCTCATTTACGCAGGAATTGCATCGTAACGCGACACGCGTCGCTGCGCTATACGTGACCTCGCTCTCGAATTTGGCCACAACTGTCGCTTGATTATGAGCACGCCGTCGCACCACAGAACAAGAATGCTCAGTGAAGGCGTGCGCAGCAAAAAGCAATGAACGACACGAACAGAAAATCACGACAGATCGGAACATAGAGTTTCAGACAAATTCCTGGAGGAAACTGTGGCGCTAGTGCCTGCGGGAGCTGCAAGCAGGGGCAGTTCAGCCAGCGCGGGAATGGCGGGTATAGTGCATGGATGGGTCTAAACGTCGTCCTACTGGCTTTAACTGCCTTCGTACGACTTCGCAATGTGGTCATTTTCAAGAAAGTATCGCGTTATAAATAACTTGCATTGCCCATTGGCAGGATACGAACACAGGACCACCAGTACAGAAGCCCGATATTGAAACCATTACGCCATTGTCTCAGGAACAAGAGGAACCACTGCAATTAGCAGCGATTATGCCTGCTTGCAGTCTTATTACCTTCGACATTAAATGAACTATACATTTCTTTGAAGTTAGGTCAATTTAAGCCCTGACAAAGGGGTATAAACGAAGCCACAAGAATTTTTGAAGCCCCAAGCACGAAGAGCATGCAAGCGCATCCACGTAATACCCATCATTCCCATGGTGGCTGAACGATCGCAGTGCCAGAGTTGTCTCTAGTGATTGTAGGAAACTCTGTGGATCCGAATGCAGGAAGCGCCTTCTGTTCATTCAACTGGCTCATTCTACAGACTCCAAAGAAAGAAGAATATGCGACGATGCGAGAGCTGACACTCGCGATCTGCCGGCGTGTACGTGATCACTAAGGACAAGTAAGGCAATTTCGTTCACTCTCGCTTCAACTGACACAAGAATAGCTATGACGCAGAGTCCGATCTGGCATTGCTCTCACTACTGACACAGTAAGAGGAAGCACACGCGACATCGAGTGTTTCATCACATCTCAGCAACCCTATATGGAGTCACGTCCACACCCCTTTGTAGTTTTCGGCCAGAAAACAACAATCGGTCGCGCGCACGGCGGTTCCTGCATGCGTCGGCTCTCAGGTTACTTACTAATTCATGCGCTCCCGCGCAGGCACGCGAGTCGAATCGACCAATTAGCCGTCGCCCGGGATAAATCGACGCGCTCGACCTTCGACCGAGTGCGTCTGGCAGGGCGCTTGCCCCAAGCCCACAATTGAGGATACATCTAGAGACTCCTCTCGAGCTGCCGTATAGTATCCGCCCGTTCTCTCCCCCCTCCGCACTGCCGTAAGCTAACGCACGAGCTTCGTGCGGTCATGGTGCGGCCCGGGATCTAAATACCGGCATGGCCGTCGACGACGCCCCGACCTATTAGCACAAAGGGAGGGGTGGTGCGCCCCTAACCTTGAGTCTCTGGGCGGCACATGCACACAATCAAAACGCGGCCCGGCGCAGGAACCAGGCTATTCTGTTTAGCGGCCCCGAATGCCACGTAATGCGACCGGAAATCAGAAGCGCTCGGCGCCAGCTGGTTTGCTTTGCCCTTACATGTTATGCCGTGGCTTCACCGAGGGCATACCGCTGCAGCGCTACTGGTTTTACCGCCACTTGTACACGAAGTGCACGCTTTGTGAACCGCGCGCAACGCAGTAGCAGCAGCGGCTTCGTAATTGAGATTTGTTCCCTCACGAAGTCGCTTTTATCGGCCTCATTGCGATCGCGATCGCGCTACCGGCTTCCGTGCAAGTAATGACGAACGAATGGCACAGGCGTCGTACGTCAAGACCAATCACCGAGGCTCGTAGTATACACTCGTAGTTTAGTTGCGGGTGGGCAACCAACCGAGGCTGCGGACTCCGTGTAATCAATCGCACGAGCCAGTGCGTGCCATTAGTACAGACGTAATCATTTGCTCCCTGTTGGTCTGTATTGGCCGAACTGCAGTATTGCAGAAGCTGTTTACTCGATTCGCCTGTTGCTACTTGCTTACGCAGGCTATGACTACAGTCTGCGATAACCACATGTGGTTACCGTTCTGAAGCTATTATCTTGCTGTGCAGCGCACAAGGAAAAAATAATATATATTTAGAGAATGATACTTTAAGCATGGTATTTCATAAAGTAGTAGCTTTTTTGCCATGTGCAAGAGAAAGGAATAAAAAATGTAGCTGATGCAACGCATTTCTTTGAATCAAAGGTTGGAAACATGGAAGGGTTAAGAGAAGCTAGATTCTGTGCAAAGAAACTCACGACGCATGCAAGTCATGCAAATACAAGGTACACGTTGGAATGTGAAGCAAAACGTTCGTGAAGCGGTTACTTAAATGCTACATAACTTAATACCTACAGTTGTTTTTATTCTAATCCGATGCAACGTGTAGCCTCATGTATTATTCATGCGTGTGCACCACACAGGTAAAAACTTTAATGTCATGTAGTGTGTATATCTACGCACTACACGATCCACAAGCTAGGGCTAAATGAAAGCGGTTAATGCGGATCTACAACGTCATGCGTTGACGCAGAAATGCCAGAAGGACAAAGGAAGCGCCTTTTGGCACATCTCTCACCTCGCTCGCTGCGAAAGGCGCCAACACAGCGATACTAAGCAACGAGCTAAAAAAGCTACCGCTTTAGAAACAAACAAACAAGCAAACTAACTAACTAACTAACTAACTAACTAACTAACTAACTAACTAACTAACTAACTAACTAGCTAACTAACTAACTAACTAACTAACTAACTAACTAACTAACTAACTAACTAACTAACTAACTAACAAAGGCAGCACGAAGAGTGAAAGAAGCTTGATTATTCGTGACAATGCAAGAGTAAATTGTCTGCTTGCTTTTCTTTTATTTAAACATCCGCAGAGAAGCTCTTGGAGTGCCTGTATATGTATAGCCGTGCGAAAAAACGTTTATTATGTCAGCCTTCATCTGGTCGCATAAAAGAAATACACCGAAACAACGTCGCGCTGGCGTTTTACTAATGAACACGCTATAGTATATAGTTCACGTGCCATGAGCATAACGCGCGAAAGCCGCAAGAGCTGCAAGTTGCGTTCACGAGCGCTCATGGAACGAGAACTACTAGCGTGCTCGCGCGTAGACGTCCGAAAGCTGCAAGAAAGAACAGAGTATACGGCCACGGCGGCCACAAATCGAGCCCGCCAACCTCGCGGCTGTGCACCAGACGAGAGCGGCCATGCGAACTTATTGATTGTTCATCGTCAAACTAGCTATAGCTTTAGCGCAGACAAGGAACAAAGAAACGACAAGGCACAAAAGCGCTTACACTTGCCTGTATTCTTTTGTGCCTTCGCCTGGCCTTGTTCCCGGTCCGCGCTACAACTCGCTCGATTCAAGAGGCATACGTGCAGCAGAACGAAACCGTTGAGCGAGGTTACGACGCGAGAAAGTGGATGCCCATGTGGCCCCATCTTCCGCGCGTGGAAAGACAGGAAGGCTGGTCTCTCGACTTGCAGCGTACGCGGGCCTTACGTAATTACACGGCTTCGCAGGCGCCTGTTGGAGGAGACGCGAGCGTTTGCTCTCTCGCAGCGGGTGGACAGGTCGAGACTGGGAGGGCTTGGCCGGAAGCATTGTTTCCTCTGTGCCATTGAAAGACACCTTTCGCATCAGCAGCGTCTGCGCAGGTCCACGGGCCCGTTCATCTGACCTGGCGCATGCGACGGCTTCTTCTGCTATAGCTAGCCATTGTTGAGCGCCCGATAATTTCCGGAAAAAATTGCCTTCTCCTCACGCTGCACGGTTTGTCTTCACGTGCCCACCTTTGAGTTCTCATCGTAATGAAAGTTCTTCTCGGGACCTAAGAAATGAAATTTAATTTGGTGTTGGGAACACGACAGGAAGAAATGAAAAATCAAAATCTTCCGCCGCTGTAATGCTTCGAAAAAGTTTACGGGCTTGATACCAGCTGCATTGAAACATGATGAGACCATTCAAGTGTTCTTTTTACTTACTTTCTTTTTTTGTAGTTCAGTGAAACACACGTGCTGAGACCTTATCAGGGCACATTTGGACAAAAATATAACGGACCAATTCGAATTGCTTGGCAGAGGCGTTGCGAACACACCCTGCAAGAAGCATGGCGCACGCTTTGAATGGATGGCACGCTTGTTGGCTTTACATGTCAGACACCTGCAAGACAAAAGGATAGACAGTTGGGCGAGTTGGTACGGTAACATGATTTTGGCTTCTAGCGCGAAGTGAAACACGGACACAGAAAGGAGCAGACAGGACGAAGCGCTCGTCCTGTCTGCTCCTTTCTGTGTCTGTGTTTCACTTCGCGCTAGAAGCCAAAATCATGTTACCTGCAAGACAAGCATGATTGCTGGAGTTCAGAGGCGAGCCTTCTCGAGACCGACCTTGTATGAGGGGAGGGGAGGCGGGAGGAGGAGGAGGAGGAGCGGTGCCGCCGTCGCATGTGCGACAGAACTTATGAAAATTGTTTACATCGTGGCAGCTTCGGCGCACCAGAAAGACGACGAAAGCAAAATGGCATTGAGTTGGCGTTGTCTACATGTCTTCCTCTCCATGAACTCAACGCGAGCTGGTCGAGTTAGAGGCCGAGATGACCAAGCCAGACCGAGTCGCGTTTACGTGAATCTTGTTAAGCGGCTTGAACGAGTCAACCCATCCTTTGTGGCCAAGCTGATCGACCTAGCCTCGACACTCGTCTGGCGCGACCCGCTGGCGTTTACACGAAGACGAAAACCAGATAACCAGATTTCGGCCAGGCAAGCCGACTATGGTATGGTATGGTAAAGCTTTAATGAAGTCCTGCAGATCGTGAGTCTTCACGAAGCGGGCCGCTCCCACGTGGGAACCGGAAGGTCGAGCCTCTCGGCCGCATCGTGGGCCTGCTGGACAGCCCAGAGTTGGTCAGCCAGAGGAGGGCTGCGGAGAACCGCCTCCCA
Source organism: Dermacentor variabilis (assembly GCF_050947875.1). Taxonomy (NCBI): domain Eukaryota; kingdom Metazoa; phylum Arthropoda; class Arachnida; order Ixodida; family Ixodidae; genus Dermacentor; species Dermacentor variabilis. Next base: position 148,641,686 of record NC_134573.1, read on the forward strand.
TCTGGCCGAGCTGTTAGCGATGATACAGCGTGACCGGGCACACCGCCAGAGCATGTGGTCTAACGTGGCTATTTCTCCACAATCGTGGCAGGTAGCATTGGTGTAAGTATCCGGATAGATTTTATGTAAAAGCGACGGATTGGGATAGGTATTCGTTTGTAGTAGACGGAGCGTTAATGCTTGAGTGCTATTGAGGCGCGGATGGGGGACAAAGTAAGTTCTACAGCTGAGATAGTAGTGTTTAGTAATCTCGTTGTAGGTGGAGGGCGTGTCCTTGTTCTCTGGGGAGTCGGCTTCCGATTGGTCGAGGGTAGCGCGGTGGGCAAGTTCACGCGCAGCCCCGTGAGCCGACTCGTGATACACAGTGATCAGCGACAGGTCAGCTTTGTGGATGCCGCTTCTTGTAAGGGACGTCGGGTGTTCACCATCGTCACTGTTGATGGTCGGCAAGGAATCACCAATGCCGCCTCGGTTCGGACGAGGGACTCCGAAATAGCTGAACAAATGGCTATTGCACTAGCCCTGCTGGATAGCTCACGGGATGTCATCTATAGTGATTCAAGATCTGCAGTCAGAGCATTTGAAGAAGGCACCATTTCCAAACAGGCCCTCAGACTTATTGGGGGCAAGGCAATCACGCACCACTTCATTTATTGGTTTCCCGCACATCAGGGTCAGATAAAGGGCAAGCTGACTAGACCCGAATTTATGGGGTTTAGGTGCACTTAGCTTATGGTGTGCTAAAGCTCGCACGCCGTACAACTCGCTCAAGCTCGCCCATGCATACGTGCATGTAGTGTACTGGATTATGACGACAGCATTCATACGCACAGCGAATTGAACACGGGTGAAAATTGTGAGGAAAAAATTGAGAGAGGGGGCGAGGCTTGAGCAACAGCTTATTTGTTATCATCCGTATTGGCGTCTAAATCTCTCCGAAGGCAGCGGCTTAACAGCGTTGGTGGAGCACGAGTTACTGCAGTGAACGCGGGGTGGTGGTGAGCCCGAATGTAATTTCCTGCGCATACTTGCAGCTTCATGTTTGTGGTGGCTGCTACTGCCTATTAGATTCGACGAGAAGGGAGTAAAAACGGTAAGACATACAGATAACGAAGGTTGCAAATTTAAGCTAGCTGGGTGATCTGCCTCTCCTGAGGCCTGCTGTGGACATGTGCTAAATTTTTCTTCTTGCCATCGTGGCCGTCAAATGTGCGTACAATACATTGATTGTCTCGAGGGCCTTTTGGCAGCTGCAAAACAGTCTGACGTCATATCGCAGTGTACGGAACACATCACTCACTACCGTAGCAGATTTATTGACCCTTCAGAGCTCACTTCTGCTTCATGTATGTACATCAGTGACGTCACATACGTCAGCGAACTCACCTCTATTTTCCTTCCCTCCTCTCTCTACCTGTCATCTTTGTTTTCCCCTTTCCCATTCGCCCGGTGTAGGGTAGCCAACCGAGCGTTATTCTGGTTAACCTCCCTGCCTTCTGCTTTTCTCTTTTCTCCTTTTTACACCAGTGATGTCAGAGAGTGGTTGTTGCTCATCCTAACCGAAAGCGATGTATTAAAGCGATGCTTTCTTTGCCTTCGTGCCCTTATAGGTTTCAATCAAGGAGCAAAAGGGCCTTGGTTACCAACAAGGAGGTTTATTTGAACCACTTCCTTGATTACAACATTGCGATGGCTAAGTCTGATTCGTTGCTTATTTATATTTTCTGCGTTGCCCTGAAGTCAATTTGTTATCTCTCACATAGCAAAAGCTGACCGATATTCTTTAATATAATGAAATTTTAATATATTTGATCTCTGCAAAGGCGTCATTAGGTAAAAAGACGTACGCTGGCATCGAATTAAACAGCGATTATATTTACAATTCGCCGCATTCAAAGATACTGAATAGAAACTCAAACAAAAGACATGTGGATGACTTGGGCTATCAGGGAAGCTGTGTAGAATAGCAGTTATCTGAGGCCGCCTAGAACCTCTCGGCTCCGTTCTCTTTCGCCTTGTTCCGTCTGTTTTTCTGTGCCATCCGTACGTGTTGCGTAACCTGTTATAGGCCGTCCTTCTTTTAAATATTCTAATAGCCGTTTTGGTTGGCGATGGCGTCCGCCGCCGGTGTCAGTCGCAGCTATCGCCTAGCGCGCGAAAAGTCACGCGATGTCATAGGCGCGCCGCGTAGCGTCGGTACGCGCTCACTTTGCATTGCAGTTACATATTGTGGTGCGTATAAAGCCATACTTATCCAAATGATTCGCATTTTAATGTTTCGTGCACGCACACGCTTAACTTTCACATTGGGACCATGCATCCTTTGAAAGTAAGGAAAATGGCGTGTCTGTAGTGCAGCCAGGACGGTGACGAAAACCCAATTTAGAAGAAACATAGCGAACAAGAAGTGACTAGCACGCGGTACTAGACAGTCCGTTCTTGTTACTGTTACTACGGACTGAGTGCTCTGGGCCCTCCAGTTTTCACTTGCATCGAATCGTGACACGTATCCAGAAATGCGTCATGTGCGCCACGTAGTCTCGTTACTTGTGTTGCCTCTTCGCAACGCCTTATGGCGCCTCCTCGCAAGGTGCGAACCGCTGCTGAAGAAACGACTCGCAGAGCTACGCGCGCGGCTGTAACCAGGCGACGTCGGGCTCACCAGACCACTGTGCAGAGAGCAGCACAAGCCGCAGGTCGCCGTCGATGCCGGGCGGACAGCTTAGTTCGTTATCGAGAAAACGACGCAAAAACACTTCGCGGCGAAGACCCTCTAGTGCGTGCTGCCCAAAATGCGGCCTTACATCTTCGCCGCGAAGGCCCTCATGTGCGCGCAGCAGAAAATGAGGTCCGGGAGTGTTACCGCGCAGATCCTCACATGCGAGCAGACGAAAATGAAGCCCGGAGGCTTCGCCTCGCAGACTCTCACGTGCGAGCGGACGAAAATGAGTCCTGGGAGCTTCGCCGTATATGATAACCATCAAAGTAGACGTCATAGATGGGCTGGTCAATAATGCGGTTGCAAACCTCGCCCACACTGAGGTAGACCAGTCGGGACTCGCAAAAAGACTGTAACTCAGGTTCGACTGTGGCGCCATGGGAAGACTGGCACGACTACAGGCGCCACCGTTGCACAGTGTACACGGGAGCGCGGTCAGCCCCGAGTGGGTGCCAAACGGACAACGCACGGCGACCCCAACGTTGGACCGTAAGGCTGGCATCATATGTCGCCGCACACAGTTAGTCTCCCGTGGTGCAGGCTAGAGTAATAACGATTCGTAAGTCTCAGGATGGCACATATACTAGCGTTGTTTACGAATGCAACAAACGTCACCGCCAGAAACTTGTGTGCGTGGCACTGAGTCGAGCCATTTCACTCGATGGCCTTTGAATCAGGAACGCTGAAGACGACTTCACGTTTTACCATGTCGCCAAAAACCCAGAACGAGCACTGCGTGACGAATTCCCTAGATTCAAACAACATCGCCTTGGCACAATCACGTGACGTTGCTTTGCACTACTCGATCAGCCCCACCGATCTGTCATCTGCTCTCTCAACGTATACATCCTCTGGCTGCACACAGGCTTGACGTCATGCACGACTACCTAATTAATCCAAGTATTCCTACTCTGTTTCTCTGAGACCTGGGGCCGTCCACATGACATCACCGGCTACAGGTGTGTTGTGTCAGCAAGTAGAACTGCGCACCGGGGCTCGAGTGTGGCAATATACGAACGAGAAAACGAGTGTGTGCAGTTCAAACTCGTAGGACCACCGGACATAGACTTTTCCGACGTGTGCGCAGTGCGTAGCTCCGAGGGTACTGTGGCTGCTTCAGTGCATGCGTCGCCAGGTGCTCGACATGGGATGATTGCGGACTTCTTGGCGCATACGTTCGTTTCTCAACACGACGTGCCCCTCATTTTTACTGGCGATTTCCACTCAAACACGAAGGATCCCAACAATGCCTGGCTCGTACACTGTTTGCAAGAAGACCTCGGCAAGGAATTTGTGTCAAATACACAATGCAGCTCTTCGCGCACCGGTTCTTGTTTGGACTTTGGATTTACAGACAGCAAATACCCTTGTTGGCCCGCTGCATGTCCTTCTCAACCTACATTTCCGGCCATAAAGCACACCGGAGTGTGTTTCAATAAATGTATGAAAGTAAAAACACGACTTTCAATATACTTACTACTTGCGCTTACCCTGTTCAGTCAGTTTATGACGGTCTTCTATGGAGACGCTCTTCCGGTTTACGCTGTGTCTGTGCTGCGTGTGCTGCGCAGACCTGTGGTGTTCTTTTTTTTTTTCATAGAATGTTTTGCATTTTCTTGAGGCCGATCAAATATATCGTGAAAGATCTCTATTGCTGTATTAGCTTAGCACGGTGGGCTTTATTATTGTGATAGCAATTATACTGACACTCGAGGCTCGTTTGCGCCGTCGGCGCTGCCGACATCGTGCTGTCACGGTATCGACGCACATCCCCGGCAAAACAAAATGGCTCTAGAAAGCATTGGCGTGGCAAGTGCTTAAAGGGTTCGAGAGAGATATATACATATCTTTATTTAGCACCTAGCCCGGTTCCCTATGGCTCCAGGACGAGCTTTATATATGATACCAGGGTATCCTGTAAGTGTCCACCTAGTAGACTAGGGGACATGCTCGTTTCGTCTGCTAAGGAAGTGCTGATTTGATGGGAGCGTCTGTCTCCTTCTGACCCGCATACCCCAACCAAGCCAATCAGAACTTCAGCAGCAGACGAAATGGACTTGTTCAGAACGTACGATACGATACATACATTGACGCACACAAATAGACGAACATGTCGAAACACAATTTCTATAGATGTAATTGTACGAAGTAAACGACAGAAAGACACACGTTCAGCGAAATGTACTAAAGCCTCAGCAGTGAGCCCTACTGCAAAACGCTTAAGAACGCACACAGTTTAGATCCTTTCAGCTCTCCCTCGATCGCGAGGGAGCTCCCGCCTTGACTGAATAGCTCATTCAGGGCATTTACATGAACACGACAGAAGCAGATCGAGTCGGCGTGTCTGACTGTTATACGGCTGTTGAGTCCACGTGTAAACGCTAGCCGGTCGGGCTGAACGAGCGTCGAGTCGAACTGAGTCAGCCCGACTACATGATGCCGGTTGACCCAGCCCGACCCGGTTGCAGCTTTCATGCAACCGCAGACGGGCCGGGCATGCCAACGCCGAGACTTGCGCGGGACCACCGTGACGTCGTGATTCACGCGCCGGCAGTGGGAATAGTATTGGGACAAGGTAAAGACAAGCACTGTGCAGTGCAACCTCATGGAAGTGATAAGACCCACGAAATAGAGCTGTTGCAGATCAACGCTTGCAGACATTTTTTTTTTGTCTGTAAACATTGGTTGCAGTGGAAACCGGAATCCTAGTTCGAACGCGTTGAAGCGCGGCGCGACTATCGCCTCCAAAGCAGGCGAAGATGGGCTCCCCTGCAGGTATAGCGCGAGAATGGAACACGCCATAGCGCGCGCGACCTGATGAGCAGTCGCGCTTTCGGCCGCGACCAGGATCCCGCGGCACCATGCATGGCTGGCCGGTCAAAATAAACCACGACGACGGCGGCTGCCTCTTCTCAACGCCTCCCGAAAATTCGGGACCCGGACGACCGAGCCCAGCCATGCCAGCGTCAACTCACGATGTCTCGGCTCGACACTCTGTGCTGTCGTTGTCCAGACTCGTCAGAAGCGAGTTCATGTAAACGTGGTTCCGTCGTGCTCGGTCAGCGCGATTTCCGAATCGACCCGATTGTGTCGGCATTCATATAAATTCAGTCATGGACGTTCGCAGACGCACGAACGTGTCACAGGCCCATTTACCATGCAATGGTTTGGATCGACGTTGCTTCAGGCAGCATACGCCAACACACATTTCGCTCCGTATGCAACGGGCCACACGAGACAGAGCGTCCGCGCAAGTCAATATAGCGATACATCAAAACACGTACAGAGGGGCGCTCAAATTTCGCATCAGAGAGTATTGTAATCGTCGGTGAACTTTTTCCTACGTGCTCCTAGTCTTTTACATGTTTCACTACCGGATGAAGAAGAAGCTGAAGAAAGCGGACGTGCCCCGCATCGGCTCCGTCTTTTTGAATGATTCTGCCGGCACTTTTGGCAGGAACACGCATTGAAGCTCATCATCGGATTCGTGAGGTTAACCCGAATCGGTGGACACCTTTGGACAAGGTCGGCCAGCATTTTTTGGACTTCTATAGCCTCTTTTCTGTGCATCGCAAGTGGGCGCCACGCTGGGCCTAACGCCACGTAGGTCTAGCGAGCCCGCCAAGCCGGCATGGCCGATATGCGCATGGACGACGAACTCTCCTCGGAGACGGAAGACGGCGAGGAAAGAATGGGTTGGCAGGTGGTCACCAACCGAAGATCGCGATCTGCGAAAAAGACCTGGGGAGCTGGCGGAGCCGCCAATTTGATCCAAGAATCACAAGGAAAGGAGATCGCCAACAAAGGTGCTGCCGGGGCCGACAAGCTCAAACGCCGGATTGTGAAGGCGTCAAGAATGCCGCAACTGCCGGAGGAGCACAGGAAAATCATCGTTAGGCCTCGAGGAGGCCTCAACCTGAACAAGGTCAGCACAGCTATCGGAGAAGCGGTCGTCGAGGCAGCCGGGCTTACAGCAGACCAAGCGAAGGAAGACATCGTCTGCCCCAACTTCACACAGAATATTGTGGTGGTTAGTACACCGGACTCCTCTCATGCTGAACGGTATGTGAGAATCAAGTCCATTACGATCATGGAGGCAGAATATGAAGTGAGTGCTTATGAAACAGCCCCCCACTCTACGTGCAAGGGGGTTATTAGAAGAGTGAACCTCAATGACAGTCAGAGTGTGATCACGAAAAAGATTGTGCATGAATACAACCCAACGGCGTTGGCTGCACAACGTATCAAAGCTACGGGATCGGTTATTGTGCTTTTCGACGGATTCAGGGTGCCCAACTTCATCAAATATGGGTCAACCCTCGTGAGGTGCTATCTGTACAGGAAGCAATTTGACGTATGTTACGCATGTGGAAGAATCGGACACAGATCAGACGTTTGTCCAACACCTGACGTTGTGCAGTGCAGGGGATGTGGTATGCAAGACCCAGGTGAGGCTCATATCTGCTCTCCCAAATGCAAGTTCTGCGGTGAAGATCACCCCACAGGTGACAGGGCTTGCAAGCAGCGGTACCAAATACCATATGTAGTAAGAATAAGAAGAAGACAACGCTCCAAAGTGGAGACCGAGATGGAATCGGCCCAACCGACAAAGGCAACCCCTCCAGGCGCCGGAAGGCGCTCACGCTCCAGAAGCACATCAAGATCAAGACAGCGCTCAACATCGAGGGGACGAAACCGTTCCAGGTCTCGGGAGGCGCAGGTGCGCTTCAAGGAGCAGGAGCTGAAGACAAACAAGAAAAAGGAGCCAGGAGCGACCTGGGCCGAGAAAGTCAAAGGTACTGTGAAAGTCACAGATGCGCTAGCCTCGCAGGAACAAAGTAATGATGCCAGAGTAGAACAGCTGATCAGAGAGGTTATATCACTAAAGAAAGCAAATGAAGAACTTAAGCAGCAGATTCAGGAAATGAAAAAAGGGTTGAGGACAGAAAGCGGCAGTGTGGAAATAGCTAAGCCGGTGTGTAGAAGTAACAGCCAGGAAGAAGACACACCGGCGCCCAAAAAGAGAGCTGTAGTTCGGGAGGCAGAATCGATGTACTCGGTTCTGGCAGAGATTAGGAATGCGATTAGGGACCTAAAGGACACGGTAGACAGCGTTAACCTTAAGGTGGATAAAACATGGAAGTGGAAGTTAATAGCCGAGAAAAGGTTGAAAAGGCTAGAGGCCCAAGGAGAGGATGAAGAATATCTGCCCTTGGAAGCAGAAAGCGCTAGATTACCCCCAGGAGCGGTAGGTGGTACAGTCAAGCGAACAGTGACAGGGGGTAGCAAGTCAGGGGGCAGCGACAATAATAATGGATAATAGAAATAGACTTAGTGTGTGGCAGTGGAACTGCAGAGGATTTCAGCAAAAAAGAGCGTCACTAGCACAGATAATCAAAACGGTTGAAAATAGGCCGAAATTAATAATGTTGCAGGAAACTCTAGCGGAGGAGATCGGGCTGTCCGGCTTCAACTCGGTCTGCAAAGGCAAAGAACCAGGCAGAGGAATTGCCACCCTAATTGACAAGAAAATTCCCTACATAGAGCACGATCTAAAATTAGGGGCGAGTAAAATTGAATACATATTGATAGAAATGGTCCTAAAAAGGCACAGAGGTAAAGCGCAAAGCTTGTTCTGCCTCAACATATATAGCAGTCCCAGAGAGATGAGACAGAGCTTCAGAGCAATTTTTAATAAGGCCATGAGGGTAGCCAAAACTGCGCCACTCATAATAGGAGGGGACTTCAACGCCCCACACCAATCTTGGGGTTACCGCTGGAGTAGTAAAAAAGGGGAAGGAATCTGGCATCTCGCCACAGATTTAGGCCTTTCTCTTATCACGGACCCAGCCTTTCCTACCAGGTGTGGCAGTTCCACGTGTAGGGACACTACCCCGGACTTATCATTCACTTATAACTTACCCAGGGCAGACTGGATCAACTCTGGTACGGACCTAGGAAGCGACCATTACATACTACACATAATGGTCGAAACGACAGGGGGGGAGGTAAAGCATTTCACTTACATAGACTGGGAGCACTTTAGAAAAATCAGAAAAGACAGAGCAGACACAGATAGAAAGGGGCGCATCACACTACAAGAGTGGGTGGGTCAGCTTAGGGACGACTTGAATGCAGCAACTAAGGCTATAGAGACAGAGGAAGAGGTTGAACAAATTGATAGTAGATTGGCGCATTTGATCGAAGCCAAGCAATCGATTTTACAAAGATGGAAATCACAACGCCTAAACAGGAGACTTAGAAAACGAATTTCTCAGCTCAATAAGAGTATAGAGGAACATGCACGATATTTGCAGAAACAAAAATGGGATGAGGTGTGTAAATGTCTAGACGGAAGGATAAAACGTGGAGGCAATTGGAGTCTGCTCAGGCATCTGCTCAATGAAAAAGGCACTAAATCGAATAGACGTACGGCAGTGGCGAAACTGGTACACCAGGAGAGTCAGACTGCAAGCGCAGAGAGCATAATGGAGCGATTGGCTACTAAATACTTGCCTCTCAGGAAAGAAGATCAGGATGTGAGTTATCCCGATTACTTAGGGGTAGAATGCAAATATATGGATCAGGAATTCACCGAAAGTGAGGTACGCACGGCACTGTATGATCTGAATAGTAGGTCAGCAGCTGGCCCGGATGGCATCTCTAACAGATTGCTTAAGAATTTGGACGACGATTCAATAAAATATCTGACCACATACATTAATGACCTATGGAAAAATGGGGTATATCCAGAAGAATGGAGGACGGCCAGTACTATCTTAATACCAAAGCCGGGCAAGCAACTCAACTTGGATAATCTGAGGCCAATTTCGTTAACATCATGTCTAGGGAAGACAATGGAGCATGTCATACTGAACAGGTTAACGAAATATGTGGAGGACAATGACATCCTACCGTACAATCTGATTGGTTTCAGATCAGGCTTGTCCACACAAGATGCCATGTTGCTAATCAAACATCAACTGCTATTAGCTAAACCAAAAAACACTCGAGCTCTCTTGGGGTTGGATGTCGAAAAAGCTTTTGACAGAATTAAGCATAGAGCAATACTTGAAGTGATTTCCGAACTGGGATTGGGGAGAAAACTCTACGAAGTGGTCAAAACCTTTCTTGGCAATCGTTCAGCTCACCTTAGATTCGGGGATATTAAATCAAAGAAGATGGATCTCGGTGACAGAGGGACGCCACAAGGGTCGGTCTTGTCACCTATGCTTTTCAACCTGGCCATGTCAAAAGTGGCAAAGGGACTAAAAGGGATAGAGGGCATTCACTTTACCATTTATGCCGACGATGTGACTATATGGACCGCTGAAGGAAGTATGGGACATGTGGAAAGCAGACTTCAGAAGAGCATTTATGAGGTAGAGTCTATTTTAGAAGGCATGGGACTCAAATGCTCTGCTAATAAGTCTGAACTCCTTGTACTCAAGAACAGAAGAAGGGGTAGAAAACCGAGGGGATACGTTCCCGAGGAAGAACCCACGTTATTACTGACCACGAAGGCAGGCGAATCTATTAAGCAAGTAGAATCCATTAGAGTCTTAGGGTTATTCCTGGAGGCAAACGGGGCAAATGGAAGAACAATACGACACATCACAAGCAAGACTGTGGAGGTAATAAGACTGCTAAGGAGAATCACTAACAGACACAGAGGGCTGGGAGAGGAGAGCGCCATGAGACTGGTCCACGCTTTCGCCTTGTGTCACTTCTCATATGTAGCTGGGATGCTCACTTGGACACAGACAGAGATAAACAAGTTGAACAGATTAATTAAAAGGCTAGTCAAAACAACAGTGGGGGTTACCGATTAACACTCCGGATAACAAATTAATGAAACTCGGGCTCCACAACACAATAGCCGAGATAATTGAAGCTCAGCAAATTGCCCACAGAGAGAGGCTCTCTGGAACAAGGCCAGGTAGAGCAATACTAGAAGAGGTAGGATGGTGCCCAACCGAATCCAAAATTTCAGGTGAAGGCACAGTAGAACTAAAAGATAGCATAAGAAAGGTAATCAAGACGACTCCTTTCCCCAGAAATATGCACCCGGTGCACAACCTGGAAAGACGAAAGGCAAGGGCCAAAGCTCTCCTGCAAGAGATAGAACACGACAGAGACCATGCGGCATTTGTAGATGCTGCGTGGGTCAGAGGAAAGAAAGCCTTTACGGCAGTAGTAGTAGATGCAGATGGTCTCACTCGGGATGCTATTACAATCATGACTAAAGACACGACAGTCGCGGAACAAGTAGCGATAGCATTGGCTTTAAGGAATAATAAGTGGACGAAGATTTACAGTGACTCTAAGATGGCTATTAGACACTTTACCAATGGCTTTGTAACCAAAAGGGCTGCCCAGCTGATCGGTGAGTTGGACAGCCAAGAGATCGAAATCCGCTGGTTTCCTGCGCACATGGGGTCTGTCGATCCATCTCGGAAGAATTTAAACGAGATGGCTAACGCAGCTGCACGAGGACTTACTATCCGTGCACTACGCGACCAGGACCTTAATAATATACAGGAGGAGAACAGGGACCAATTACTAACATATAATGAAATCACGAGGCATTATTACATCAACAGAAGGGAATTCCCAGTGCCACACGCTAAGCTCAATAGAGCTCAAGCGGTGACTCTGAGATTGTTGCAAACAGGAACTTATCCAAGTCCAAACTTTATTAACAAGATATATCCTGAAAGAGAGATACCAATCAATTGCGAGAAGTGTAATGGCATCATTACTCTGGATCACATGCTTTGGCAGTGTCCTGTGACTTTCACAGACTGTGACAAGGAGAGAGACTGGTGGCAGCGAGTCCTACACAGTGGAGGTCTTTTAGATCAAGTACAGGCCGTCCAGAAGGCCCATGATACGGCGGTAAGGTTAAACCTTACTGTCCCGACATGGGAGCCGCCTGCGTCAACCTGAGGGTTGATCTTCAGGACATTAAATAAAGTTCATCATACCATACCATACCGGATCCTGTGATTAACCGCTTCACTGATGTACGCCGGGTGTTTCTACGAAGACTTTAACTATTTAAATTATATTTAATATATATAATATAATTTTATATTTTATATATTTAAATATTTAATTACTTAACTAATAGCCGTTCTCAAATGAATTTACGGTTCTTTCGGAGAACCGCAATGCCGTCCACGGGGTGACTAATGCAGCGATGCCGTCCACGGGGTGACTGGTGATACGTTGTAATTAGTATATAAGAAAAAATATATTAATTAACATTTAAACAATTATTTTCAGCGGGTTCATAGTAAATGTGAAATTGAAGCGAGCTCTCCGTACAAGACATATCAACTTTGTATCCGGAAAAATGCGATCACCCGCGGCACTATATGGCCCGACGAATTTCGGCGGTCAGAGCTCGCGAAACCGAAGCTTCGCTGTTGGCCCAGTCTTCGGGCCACTAGTGCGAAGCTACCCCCAATTTTTTTTTTATGCGAAGCATATTACTAGAGCTCAACCCAGCTCCTCAGGCGCGGCGGTGTCGCCTTCAATACCACGTGACACCGCGACGTCACGACAGAGGAGAAACGGGGCTCCAACTCACGCCGTCGCTCGCGGCGTCGCCTTCAAGGCTGACCACGTGACACCGTGCGTCACGACAGAGGAGAAACAGGGCTCCAACTCGCGCCGTCGCTCGCGCCGTCGCGGCGGTATATAAGCAGCTGCGCTTGCCTCTGCTAGACACTCACGAGGTGAGATGCCTCCTGGAGACAGAGCTGCTCGTTGGAATGAGAAGCGAAGGTTGCGGCGTGCTACAGAGACTGTTTCTAGGTGGCTTTGCTACGGCGCAGCGACTACGCGCCCCGCATCGGACGCGGTGAGCGTCGAGCAACGCAGCGTTCGGCGCAACAACGAAATGTGCGCCTGAGCAAGCGCCGCACGCCTGAGCCGACGCCGACGACACCGGCTTTTCTGCGACACGAGCTCCTTAAGGCTGTCGCGTTAAAATAAAGGCTAGTATGCTTCGCATCCTGGGCTTAACCTTAGCTAAGCCACAGCCATTTTTTTTCTTAATGTTTGAGTTAGAAAAAATTTGGCTAAAAGGCAAACATCACGAGGAGTAAGTGCTCTCGCTGCGAACTTTCGGCGCTTTTAGCAGTTTCTAGAAAATAAATTTGAAAACGAAATCGCAGAGAAACGCTGAGAAACTTGCACGGTTCGTCGCGACAGCATTGTGTGGCAACTTTGTTAGAACGTTGGTGCACTAAAGCTTTTGGAACACGTGCTTAACGGTTCGTCAAGCGTAGTTCTTTGTCCATGCTGTGCAGTCGGATTCTTAGCCTTGTTGAGCAAACAACTCTTTTACCGTGTATGTGACCTCTCCAAGTGTACTCTTCTGCGGATATTGCGAATATACGGGGTGTTCCAGCGAACACTTACAATTAAAAAAAAATTGCCTGTGGCAAGCACAGATCTAGACCATGAGCTGGTCTACGCGAAGCGGAGGACAATACTTGAACAATAAATTTAAATGCATATTTAACTAATTAACAAAATTTCACTAATGAAATTTCGCACATATTGCAATTTGCAAATTCTAGCGGGTGAGCCAGCGAGGCACAGCAACGTGAAAAGAATTGTGCGGATGACACCATTTACGAGATATGCGTCGTCAAACTTGCGGTAGAAATTCACTGTCCTTCCACTTTCTCAACAAATTGTCGTTTTGGGCATTGAATTGAATTGTGTGTGTGTATGCGTACTCTGAATTAATAGCACACACGAGTGAGCGTAGTGCCTCACGGTTTCGGTTCTGCAGTTTCAATGAGTGCTAGTGATATCGTCGGCCAACGGAACTGGAACGCCAACGGATTTATCCGCAAAATCCGAGAACTAATATCTCGAAACTGGTGCCATCCTGAGAATTTGTTTCAAGTGGGATCCGCCTTGCGAACTCCCCGGCTAGAATTTGTAAATTGCAACATATGCCATAAGATAATTAGCTAAAGAAATTAATTAGCAAAATTTGTTAATTATTCAATTATGCATTTGAAATTTTTAGCAAATAATGCCCACCTTTTCGAGTAGACCAGCACATGGACTAGAATTGTGTTATCTTCTACAGGCAATTAGAAAAAAAAAATACAAGTGCTCGCTGAGACACTCACTGCATTTGTGACTTCTTTCACTATTCATATGGCTCTCAGCGCGCGTCACGGTAACTTAGTTTACTTCAGAAATCAAATAGTTCAAATATTAAAGGAAAGCGTTCTGACTAATTAATGACAGTTTGTGGTATCTAGGTGTATTAGGTAGCTCACTGTCTCGCCTTGATTCAGTAAAAAGAAAATAATGTGTCACCCATATTGGAATGTACGTAAACCTTTGCCACCGAGCACTGCAGCTCTGTCCTTCTCTCATAGGTACTTCTCTCGTTCCCAAAGGCCGCCGGTGCTTTGACACATTTGGCGCGTACGCTACGTATTTTAGCCCACGAATTGAAGCCGGCAAGTTCGCAAGGCGTATGTATCCGCTTGGAACGAGTTCTCAGGACTGCACTAGTTTCGAGATATCAATATTTAACGTGTCCGTCGAAATGCATTGGCGTTCCAGCCACTTTTGTCCTTCAATGCATGAAACAGCGTTTTCTTTTTAAAAAAGTGGCTGGAACGCCAATGCATCTCGACGGACATATTGAAAACTGATATCTCGAAACTGGCGCAGTCCTTAGGCTTCCATCCAAGTGGATACGCCTTCCGAGCTCACCGGCTATAATTCGCAGACTGCAAATATGTGCCGCAAGGTAATTAAGTAAAAACTTAATTAACGCAGTCATGTTAATTATTTAAATAAGTATTTATAAGTAATGGTCGACTCATCGAGTAAATTGAGTTTAGGGGTGGAATTGTGCTATCTGCCACAGCATTTTTTAAAGTTTGGCGCAGCTAATGAGAGAGAGAGAGAGAGAGAGAGAGAGAGAGAGAGAGAGAGAGAGAGAGAAAGGTGTAATGATACGAAATGCAGAGAGGTCAGCCTGAGGTACACTCTGCAGCTAACGAAAAACACCTTGTTTACACGAAAAAAGCGAGACGTATGTTGGCGACGAAGGTGACGCACAATCGCGCTATTCAATCATGCATGTGCTGGGCTGCTGTAGGTGCCACCGTGCAACAGCCGCACAAAGCGAGAAGTATGGACAGCTGGGCTATTTGGTTGCCATTGGCACTGTGAAGCATCGTTCCAGCGCACATTTGAACACGGACCGGCGTTCGTGTTGTCGTTCTCTTCTCGTCCGTGTTAAAATGTGCGCTGGAACGATGTTTCATAATGCCCAAGCGAGAAATTTTCAATTAGACAAGAAACGAAAACAGATGAGCACATTGTTGCACGAAACAGTAAATACATCGCTTAGTCTGGTAATCAACTTCGGCAAGAAAACCTGTGCTGTCGTCTTTGCCTGAACACTGTATTGACAAGCTTTTTTTTTTTTTTTTGCCGACTCGTAAAATATATCATCTCTACAGCGACAATTGTGGCGTTATAGAAATGGTTCGGCATATTCTCTTCGAATTCCCAGCCTATAGGGTCTCGAGAACGTTTGATGAAAGCTCTTTTCAACCTTTACTTCCCCAACCCCTGTGCAGGGTAGCAAACCGGAAATTCGCCTCTGTTTAACCTCCCTGCGTCTCTTCTCTCTCTCTCGATCTTGATAAACGCTAAATGGACAAAATTAGCCAGGCACCACTGACGCTGAGAAGCCCAGTAGGTCCAATGGCTTGTCATTGAAGGCAATGATAGGCTTTGAACTTGTTCTCTGCCTATATCAGGGGTACCGGCCTGTTTTACAAGCTTTAGGAAATGTTATAGGCACATGCACTTTATAATAACGGAACTTAATTTTCACATCGCCTTCATTTTGAATTTAACAGGTCGAACATCATTTTACTTGAAGATAGCAAGTCCATCATTATCATATTTTTTTGACTGCGCTAGCGTTAGTGTCGAGTGTCAAAATGGAACAACGA
The DNA here is from genome assembly GCF_050947875.1 of Dermacentor variabilis. NCBI lineage: Eukaryota > Metazoa > Arthropoda > Arachnida > Ixodida > Ixodidae > Dermacentor > Dermacentor variabilis. The sequence goes on from NC_134573.1 coordinate 148,657,421, forward strand.
AGTGTATGTCCGTGCGAAGTAGTAAAGGTAAAAGTCGATGTCACGTATGTATGTATGCATGTATGCATGTATGCATGTATGTATGCATGTATGTATGCATGCATGTATGCATGTATGTATGTATGTATGTATGTATGTATGTATGTATGTATGTATGTATGTATGTATGTATGTATGTATGTATGTATGTATGTATGTATGTATGTATGTATGTATGCATGCATGCATGCATGCATGTATGTATGTATGTATGTATGTATGTATGTATGTATGTATGTATGTATGTATGTATGTATGTATGTATGTATGTATGTATGTATGTATGTATGTATGTATGTATGTATGTATGTATGTATGTATGTATAAAACCCTGACGGTGAGCTGCTCCAGACCACCGTCATTTGCACTTCGCTCTTCAACACTTTGCAATATGGTGAAAGTGGTTTAAATCATGGGTCCAGGACGCCAAGAGGTGCGACATAATGCTAATGCATTTCTTTCGAATTCACCGCTAAGTCAACATTGATTTTTTTTCTTCGGCCCTCTCAATCTCTTTCTCTCGTTCTCTCCCACGGGGTCATTCCTCCCTCCCCCATGCAGAGTTGCATGTAGTACACATGTGAGCAGAAATTTCTGCATTTCATTAAAGAACTCTCTCTCCCTCCCTCTGTCTGTTCCATGGTTCCTGCACCATCTATATTTCATTTGTCCCATCAACTGATTCAGTACTGCACTGACAAGAACGAGGTACGCTATTCCACTGTGAGCAAATATTCCACGGAAGCAAAAAAGCAAATAATTCCTCCTAAGCACATATTTAAACACGCAAAACAACAGATGAGGCAAGAACAACGAAGTCAGTTGTGTTCTATAGGGGCCACCGCTTGTTAACGTAGCACGTACGTCTAAGCTTTGTCGATCGAGCTTTGGCCTCGGTCCAATGCTCCAGCGTGGTCACAGCAACCTTCTCGTCGCTTCCGTGTGAAACGGCTCCTCCAGAGTGAAACACGAGCAGGCACTTAGGAGAAGCAAGTCGATCGAGCCTCGGATCAAATCGCTCATTATGCGTACTTTTTTCTCGGCCGCAACGCCGTACTGACAAGAGCGGACGAGGCGTGTCCCACTGCGCCGTGACACAGAGTGTGTGTGTGTGTATGCGTGCCCTGCATTGATAGCGCACACGAATGAGCGCAGTGCGTCACGGTTTCGGTACTGCAGTTGCAATGAATGTAAGTGATATCGGCGGCCAAAGCAATGGCGAAAACAGGAACCTGCAATTATTGTTGCGGTGTGCCGCTAAAGAGCCCGATTATGATCACGTATAAACAGCGAGCAGCAGCGGCTTCGCAGTGTGTATACGGAGTGCAGGGAGATATCTGGATAACTGAAGATAATTCGGCGTGATGGCGGCGTTCCAGAATGCGCTCAAGCACTCCTCGTTGTTACCAATTACAACAAAGTTATACGCTTGTAAGTGTGTGAGCGGAGATGGATTTCTAATTAATAGTTCGATCATAGCGGTTTCTCAATTGCTCAACTGGTCGATTCAGAACGGTCTGAGTGCTTCGTCATAAGTGGACTATACGGAGAGGGATAAATAAAAAAAATTAAGGCGAGGAAAGGGGGCCAACCAGACGAGCGGCCGGTTTGCTACCCTACGCCGGAGGAGGGGAGGGAAAGGGTGGACAGAAAGAGAGAAAAAAAGAGGAAGAGAGTGAGGACTGCGTGCACGCGGGAGTATACACGGGTAGTCTGTAAACAGTCCCTCAGGTTGGTGCACTTCAAGAACTGCACACGTGCACTGATAGAGATTTCCAACGAATCCCACTGGCCTGTCTAACAACTGATTAGGTCAGCAAAAAGATGTCTGACAGTAAGGGACGCCGAGTGAAGCAGTGTTGGGGCGTAACTTTCGGCTCTAAGACATGAGTTCTCCTCCATGAGCTTAGATATTATACGCCTTTGATGTTACGACAACATCGAGAACTTCCCTTGTCGTCGGAATGCCCAACTCGTGTCGAAGCAAGCTTCCAAGAAAAGGAACGTTTAGGTCTCAGTATCACCGAAACCCTAACACAGATACAGTACAGAATCCAACGATACTGAAAAGACTATCCAAGTTAAAGACGCGACAAAGAGAACGATAAAACGACTGCTATTTTTTCGTTGTGATATCGACGTCGACATATCGTTCTGAAATACGACATAAAGTAAAATTTAGCGGGACAAAAAAAGAAAAAAAAGAAAAAGAACGTACTAACGCATGCCCGAAAGACAGTGTACGCGTGACAGATGGGATAGGAAGAAAACAAGAATGAACACAATGCTACTTCCGCCTTTGCGAACCTCTCTTTTGTTCGTGAACCTGTCAAAAGGAGCGGCATTTCACAGCGCCTGCCCGGTTCACGCCAATTTTACGTGCTTGTTCAAGCAGGGCCCTGCAGTTGCGTGCACCTGGCGGCGTGAGAAAAGCAGACATGCCTTTCTTGTGCCCTGAACGAACAAAAAAGGCAGAGCAACAAGCACACTGAACTAAAAGCACCGCGGTTAGGTGCAGGGAAATGGTGCCGCGATGTCATTACGCTGCGCTCTAAAGAAAGCCTCGCATAAAAGCTTGGAGAGGGGGGGGGGGCGCATTTTAGTAAGTCGTCCGAAGGCGGACGCGAGCAATTCCGTTACGTCACTGTACACGCGTGAACTGCACACGCAAACGCTTGAATGCCGCGTTGGGCACGGTTGTCACAAAGGCGTGCTGTGCTCCGAACTCGAGTTAAACGCGGAGTATTTTCGACGGCGAGAAAAATTTAATGTACTCGGGTTTGTTTGTGGACGAGCGCCAGACGCGTTGCGTGCACGTCAAGCTAGAATTGTGCAATAATATTATGGAGGTGGAGGTGAATTCAGTTGCTGAAGCCTCCGGGGTTGCGACCTTTCTGGCTGATCCAGTAACCGCGAGCAAGAAATCGGTCAACAAAACTCGAATAGGGAGGACTTACTGACGAAGATCCTACTTTAGTAATGAAAACTTCGTCGCAAGGTAGTGACCTTTTTATCGTTATGTCCTCTATAAAGATCGCCCGAAGACCCGTATAACGAGCAGGAAGTTGTGAGTAAATTGCTTTAATATTGTCGTAGAAGCATGCATACAGATCATCGAGAGATGATCTAGAAGCCCTAACTGACAGCCTCTTTTTAAGAACGCAATGGGCTAAGCAGCATTAATGATGGAACACTGAAGGTGCCCGCTAGTGAAGTTTCTCTTTTTCTTTGAGCTTTTACGCCCGTCTTCAGAAATGCAACTTAATTTGAAGCCCATGCTTGACTTGATCTAAGTGACGCCTATCGTGAATGCGCCGAAGGAAACGCAGTGAGCGTCTTTGGGCCCGTTATCGCCAGGCGTCATCTAAATCAAGTCAAGCATGGGCTTCGACTTAAGATGCATTTCTGAATAGGGGGGTAAATCTGCTATTCCCCCTCCATACCACTGCAGAACGAGAATGACTGAAATAGCACTCATACCTCCATCAAATTAACGCCGTTATACAGTGGTCTCAGTTTTCGGTTGCTGCGTCGCATTGTTGTCATCAATCTCCCAAACCATGAATGATGCAGATCAGTCACCTTGCTATTCCTTATCTGTTATTCATGTAAAAAGAACGATTCAAGAAATCGGCCGCAAATGCGGTTGATTGCTCAGAGGCGCCGACGAGCGCTTAAGTTGTCTGCGCATTCCCTGCGGCGTTATCTACCCAACGCCATCCTCTAGAGCTATAGTCTTCCAACAGCAGACTATGCACTGCAGCTTTAGACAGAGCCATCGCCCTTCGGGCTGGCTCCTACGGCAGACGACGTAGACGCCGGAAGAGGCATACATACGCAGCTGCGAACAATGCGGGAAACGACCGTACTGATGACTGGCTGCTCCTCGAGATCACAGGCATCCCGTCAACGCCCGAAACGGCTCCTCAGTCTGCGAGACTGGCGGGCGGGCCTTGCCCCGTCGGCAGGGATGCCATCCTAAATAATACCGCGCAGACAGCTATAGCACGACTGACTAGTTCGTATAAAGCCACCCGCTTTCCGGAGCAAGCTGCATTGTCTGCCACGCTTTGTTGTTCGTGCCTTCCATACGCGGCCGAGACACATATACCAAACGCGAAAGAAAAGAAAACGCCCCGCGTTGGTCTGCGTTCGCACCCGTTAAGCGTCAGACAGGCACGCGCGAGTGGGACGGAGAAGCGGGATTCTTCGGCGCAGAATGGCTGAAACAGCGCATTTCATCTTTCAGAGAGGGATGAGAACATTTAAAAGCGAATCATTTCATTGCGAACCTCTCCGGGTTTTCGTGAGCGTTGGTGCTGCGTCGCAGTTCTCTTGCCGAATAGGCCAACCAATTACAGCGGAGGACGCGCACGACGTCATCGCTGCTGGGTTCCTTGCAGCACCACTAGATGGCGCTCCCCTCCACACATCCGCGGCAGCATCGGCAGCATTGCGTTAGCGTCTCTACAAGCTCCGAATAAAGCCTTTTGTGTCACTTTGTGCGGACATTCGATAAACATAAAATCGCGTTTGGACTCTGGAAATCCAACCTCCGCGGATGCGCCAAGGCGGACTCATTCCAAGTGGATAGACCTTGCAAACTCCCCGGCTACAGTTTGCAAATTGCAGTAAGTGCCGTAATGTAATTAATTAAAAAAGGTAGCTAAACAATTCTTCTTAATTTATTGAATATGTGTTTCCATCTCTCGTGCAAGTAATGTCGGCCTCTGAATAATCAAGGTAAAGGACTAGAATTATGTTATCTGTAGCAGGCGATCTTTAAAAATTAAACATAAAAATGATTACCCCGTATGAGTGATTACGAAAAGACTGCAGGAAACCGATGAGAAAGAAACAATGGTAAAATAAATAAATCATCAGAAACGACAAAAAAGGAAATCAAGGACCAAGTCCGGTTGCCATATCCAAGAATGCGTATAGCATGCTTTGGTATAGGTGGTTATATGTCGAATTACGTTGGTCTATGAGTTATGGGTGGCTCTACCCATACCAACGAGCCTTACCCGAACGCGGGAGCGAACCGGTACTTCGAGAGTCACTTCCTCAAAGACCGGTTCGGTAACCTCGAGCAGCGTCTGCGATCGCCTCTGACGCAAGTGTCCGCCACCAGAGGTGCAGCGCCAAAAACGCGCAGCACCTGCGTCTTCGATTATACCGAATCGCAGCGTCTGAAAGAGATCGTCTCGAAACGCTAGCTGTCACGAGGGAATGCAATGCGAAAATGCTCCCCTTTACCGCCGTACCAACGTTGTCACTGTGCAGTTTTTACCATTGTGTTAGATTTCACTGTCTTCATGATCGAGCCCCACGGTATAGGGCACCAGCTGTTGGGGACTTTCACAGGCACACGACATACCCAAAAGCATTGCTCAGACTGACCGGGGGTGCTATTCTGGACATATGGAGTCTGTACAGCAGTGCATTTGTCTAGGTGAATTACTCAGAGGGGACCCTGGTGATGAGAAGGAATTTTACAGATGAATAAAAATTGGTTGGGGTGCATACGGTAAGCATGAAAAGTGTACAATTATTGCGTAGAACCGGCGCTAACATATGGGACAGAAACTTGGAGGTTAACAAAGAAGCTCGAGAACCAGTTAAGGGCCGCACAAACAGTGATGGAGCGAAAAATGTTAGGGGTAGCGTTAAGAAACAGGAGGAGAGCGGTGTCGATCAGTGAGAAAACGGGCATAGCCGATATTGTAGTAGGCATTAAGAGAGAAAAGAAAATGAAACAGGGCAGGCCCTGTAATGCATAGGGTAGGTCGTCGGTGGACTATTAAAGTTACACAATGGGTGCCAAGGGAAGGGAAGCGCAGTCGAGGACGGCGGAAAACTAAGTGGGGTAATGAAATTGGGAAATTTGCACGAGCAAGTTGGAATCAGGTAGCGCAAGACAGGGGTAATTCAAGATCGCAGGGAGAAGCCTTCGTACTGCAGTGGACTTAAATATAGGATGCTGATGAGGATGACTTTGGCAGGTTGACGTTGATTCCTATTCAACATGGTACATACCTACGAAGAGCATTCCCACAAATGAGGAATTAAATGAGGGTAATTAGGTGAGAAGCCAACGAAATAGAAATATTTTTGAGAAAGACGAATAGTAAATTTATTGAATGAAAAAATATAGTCAACTTTTCAAAAGATAGACACTGAAAGAACATAAAAAAAATGTAAGCAATCGGAGTCGAGATTACTGTCATTACGGAGCCTTACAGGACTTCCTGCACAATGCGCGGTTATGTACATATTTATATATTTTTTAATACGCCTTATGGAAGCTCTGCTCGAAATAATAACAATTAAAAAGCAATCAATATCATTGGATGAGAAGAACTGCAAAAACCGAATGGTTCGATTCTTCTTATTTTTTTATCTATACCAGCCAACAGGCAATGAAGCCAAGGAAAGTGCTAGGGAAATTAACTGCCTGCGAATGAGAATTCTGAGAGACCAACGAAGATTCTGGCAACGCACTCTAAAACTTTCATAAACAACGCTTCAAGCGCGTTCCTGGAAAGTACCATTGCCATCGGCAGTGCCTAGTGGGCAGAAAGCAGCAAGCGCTGCTGTGAACGCTTAAAATTCGACTGTAGCAAAATTGACACTCCCCTTGGAGTTGCGACCGAAGTTCGTCAGACGAATATCTCCATTGGTAAGTACCATTTTCGCTCGCGCTTCTACATACATTCATCATCGTCGCAGTGGTATCATCAACCCGACAGCGGGGCAGGTTACTCCGAGCAGTGCGCAGCGTCCATTGCGCGTTATTCCAGGCTGTCTGTGTCAATTAGCTGCACACAATGCCAACGAAACGTTGTATTACAGCAATCAAGCTTTGATAAATGATACTGGTCGCCTATTTCAAGATGCTTCTAGTGGTTTAGTGCGAACTTCCGTCGGAAGCGGGGGGGGGGGGGGCGACAAAGTTCTGACGCTATGGAAAGGCGAACAAGGGTGTCATACTGTACATTTTCAAAATCCGCCATATTTCGAATTCGGTAATGGCGGCATTTTGATCCAATCAGAGAGCTGCTACGGCCTCGCTGATTAGCTGAAAACACCACCTGTACGAAATCCGACAATATGTCGAAAAGTGTCAATGTCCAGAATCTCACCCCAGGGAGGGGGGAGAGGTGTATTTTGTGTCTTCGTTGCGCTTTAGGTTACAGTGTCACTAGCTCCACTGTCGTTTTGGGCAGGAACAACTTAATATTTAGAGAAATAGCAGCAGCTGTCAACAAGCAATATCACGGCGAGAAACACTCGCGTTCCAGAAAAAGATTTTTTTTTCTTTTTTTTGCGGTTCCGCCCGAAAGCCGAAATATTGAAGCGATGGCAAGGTTTAGCGTTGCGTTCGAACTCCTCAGACGGTTTCTAACCATACGCGTGCGACAAGTTGGCTAAACCGAACACGCAAGGCAACTGCTGCTAGGCAGGAGGATGAGCATCCCGGCAGCTAGCAGGCGTCTCACAAAGCAGGCTTAATGAGGAGCACCGCCAGTCATGGAGGAAGGAAAACGTTAGTAGAGAGCGTCGCGCAACGCGATTGAAGCCAAACCTGGTGGCCCAACACGTGATCGCACGTCAAAGTGCGCGGTTGGTTTTCGTGCTCCTGCTCTCCAGGCTGAGCAATGGAAGGGCAGCTGAACAAGCGCGCGCCGAATAAAAACTACTGGCATGACTACTGGGAACCAAACGTCTCAGCAAATCTCGATTATTGCTCCGTGATCTCGACGCAAGAGGTCACGTGTTATTGCGCCACCACCGAGCAAATCTATGGGCTTCACGGAGCGTTGGCTTGCCAAGGCTGGCTGCGTGACGTAACGCTCCCTCCCAACTTTTTTCCTTCCTCCGTGCCGCCGGTGACATTGTAGACATCGCCAATTGTTTGGGTGCACAAGATGAAGCAGAACAAAAACCGTCAGCCTTCGTAGATTGGGGTGTACTGTACTTTCCGCTCAGAACATTGTACGCGCCACGATGTGGTGCATGCGCGCACCGCTGCTCAGCAGGCACGCGAGTGTTTGTGCGCCCAACGCTCATTGCCAGCGGCGGAAGGCGAAACGCTGCGCCGGTTCCGCGGGAGTGCCGATTGAGCGGAGGGCTGAGGAGCGTCCACATGTTGTCGTCATTATTAGGGCCTTATATGTCTTATAAGAAGGTGTCCTCGAACGACCTTATCGCCAGGAACCGTTCAGCCACGACAGTACGGCCATGACCATACAAAAAATATCACGCGGTCACAGAGACGCGTTCGTGCCACTGCTCGCGCGTTCGTCGTCGTCGTCGTCGTCGACGTCTTCCACAGCTGGCTTTCACCTTCGCGTATCGTAGGCGATAGCTAAGGACTCCTTGGAGTTTTTCGCAGGCAAGTGTCTATCGGAAACCCAATAAGCGGCAGATTATATTTTATTGGGATAGCAACTATGCGGTTGCCGTCATCGTGCTGTCCCTCTATCGGAATGCTCAAAGCGTCTCTAGACACGGAAAGTGCGTTTGTCCGAAAAAAAAAATTAGAAAGCGAAGTGGAGGCTCCGTCAACGTACTGCCCATTCGGTTCGGTGGCGTTCTGCCATCCTCTGCTGGCGCGAGCGGTGTGCGCGGCACACTAGCGTTCCTGCTGAGCTGCTGTGTACTATTTAAGACATGTACTGGCCTGAGCGAAACGACCAGTAAACTTCAAGTTAGCGTCAATATTTCGATGGGTATGGAACAACACTGACGGTTACCCGTCGGTCTCATCTCGTGCAGGATCGAGGTGCGACGCCTACAACGCCACCGGCGGTGCTCAACTCGCCAGCTTTGCAGAGTCACTAAACAAACAGTTTCTTATAGTGACTCTACAGCTTTGTGAGACGTCTAGCACACTTTGCCAAGCATAATTTGCCCTGCGCACTGCGTCGTGCCAACATGTCGAACCTGCATATAGTTATAATACACCGTCCGAGGAGTATTAACGTAGCACTCGTCCGAGGATTTCAAACGCTACGTTAAACCTTGCTGCCGCAGTCAACGCTTCGCCGTTCAAACGAAACTTACCGTATATTTATGACATTGAAAGATATCATCATTCCAGGCTGATACTCTTTGTAAAATTGCTGTTATCACTGTCCACTTCGAAACTGTAGGCATCGTACTGGGCTTCAACGCCCAGCACTGTGAACGGTACTGCCTAATGGACGTATGCCCATGCATGGGTCCAAAGGCTAGCAGACACCACGGCGCGAAACCTTACGCCTTGATATCATCAACTTAGGTCACGGCACGCTCTCTTGTTAGAGTCATTTGCTGAAAAAAATTGAGCTCCAGTAGACTACGAGGCGTAGTAATGTGTCGCAGGCCATATTTCTTTCAGGAACGCCTTATTGCGTCACACCGTTCTAATCATGACTAAGATCATGACTAAGAAAGTAGATGATTCTCTGCGTATGGTTCATGCGCAGTACTTCCGAGCCTGTACTCGCAGATAAAGTGCCGCAATAGTGTACGTAGAACATTGATGAACCATAGCGCAAATATGAACACCAGAGGAAAAACCTGCTGACCGCGTCGCAGCTATCTAGCTCAAGGATGACACCTGAATACCTGTATGAAAGTATAAGAGGAGAAAAGGACCAACAGATACAGAAAAGAAGTGTTCAGTATATTCTGCAAAGTTCACACTTCAAACGTTCTTCGGGAACTGCAGCCTGTGATGTTTGCAAAAATACAGTAAGAAGCTCATTACCACTGCAAGCTTTCTCGAGATAATTTTCGTTTTTCTTTCTATGACAAATTCTCAAGACACAGCTGCAGCTTATCAACCTTGGTGCTTGGACCCAGAAGAGCTAGTTCCAGCTTTTTTCACCCTATCTTTCAGCGACAGTTTCCCGTGAGAAACAGAAGCCAAGCTGCGCGTCGAAATTAGAAAAACTTTTCTTTTAGAGCGCAAGTGTGCCACTTAAGTTGCTGAACTCTACGGTTGACCTCTAGAAATATGACTTGCAACTATTTGAAGGTAACTTGCAAGGAACCAGTTACACTCTCCAGTAATGATATTATACTCAGGTACTTCTTTTAAAGATATAGTAATTGGCAATCTGTTCAGTTACCTTTTTTTTTCTGGTACTCAGAAACATAGCTTAATCACATTTTCTTAGCAACTTGTACAGTTCAGTAATGACATGATGCAGAGCGACACGAACGGTGACTTTCACGGCGTGATGGACACGTGTCATCGTGTCTGGACGCTCAGTCCTTTACTTTTCGTTCCCACTGCAGTGTGGCGCGAGGCCATTTGAATGCCTAATGAAGAGTCTCCTTACGGCGACCTGCAGAATCCTATGGCGTGTAGCTAGGAGCCTCACAAGGCTAACTAAGCAGGTCTTGGCATCGTCGCACACTCGCAACTCCTACTCTTTCAGATGCATTTGTTCTGATTTTGCAGAGAACAGCCTCGTGGAGATTATGCCATAGAAACATGGCTGAAGCTTCAGGCAGTTGAACGTGACATATATGACGTCATGACACTCACAAGGATAGAGAACTTGGCGAGTTGAATTACGTTCATGACGTGGCAACGCAAGTAAACTGACTCAGACTGCCGTTGTCCGTTTTATTACTTTCTGTGTCTGTTTATTGCGTTATTACATCGTGGAGGGTCGCGGCCCGTCAAACGCAAAGATTAACATTACAAGGTGTCGATTCAAGCGCATTTGCATGTGGGCCAGGCTCCGGGCCTACAATGGTCTGCTAGCTAGTTTTTTTTTCCAGATTGTACTGACCAGCCCGCGATTTTCACCTTTTTCTGAGTGCGGGTCTGCTGGCGTGACTGACGTGTGACAGCCGGCTTTTCTTCGGCCCGCATGGGGACACTGAAGCCAGTGGAAACTTGGGCAGAAATTTCCAAAACTGCCTTGGTGTGCGGGAACATATGGAAGAGACTTGGTGCTTGGCGGCTTCGCCTGCGTGGGCCTTTCTTCAGCGCTATGGTCGAAGCAGGAGAACAGTGAGCTAGACTTTCCGCAGCAGGGGAAGAAAGACCCCGCCCCACCTTACTCAATGGCCCGCACTTTGTGCACTACAGCTGGGTCCGCCAGGGCTGAGAAATCAGCGTGGACTAATTCCCGGTTCCGGGAACACGCTATCGCTTAGTCGATGGAAACAGGGGCTTTTTCTAACCGGCTGTCGTGAAATAACTCCAGGCGGTATCGGGTGCGGTGACGATACGCCTAAGCTCTCAAAGTATTAGGTAAAAAAAAAAAGAACAGTCTGAACCTCAGAAAAATGAATTTTGTGGTTGGAAAGGAGCCTTGCAAGACAGCCGATCACCATCAGAGAGTACCGTCCCTCCATAGAATAAGAAAGCTTGGAAAGTTTTGTTCCGTGACCAGGTCACATCCTTCTATCCCATCCTAAGAAAAAGAAATGAGAGAGATAGGAAAACGGCTCAACTCTCTTTTCTGATAGCTTCCCATATTTTGCGGCTCGCTAGCCTTGTCACATGTTACAAATTATCCCACAGGTTCCTGGTACGAGGCTATTCTTAAGGCTGGTATACCGATACGGAGCCACTGCCGATCTGTCGGGTGTAGCGCACTTTCGTGTTTAACGAGGGACCGTGGCCACATTGAGTAGGCGTTCCGTACGTCGTGCATGTTTTACTGAAGCCGTTGTTCAATAGTGTAGCTGGCGCCTACTTCCAATGTGCCTTCGCTTACACCGAATACCTTTGTGCGAAGCGCGCAGGTTTCTTTTTACCTGGGCGTGACTGCAGACATGACCCGGACAGGTGGACCCTCCGAGGGTAACGTCGACTCCGCGAGGAGCTTGCCGAACACACATCAAAGCGGTAAGAAAGAGTTTCTTTTATTTATTTTTGCTCTCTCTCTTTGCGTGCCATTGTTATATAGCGTCGTGGATAGCTTGGAGGGACGGAAAATTACGCTTCTAAACGTTAGGCCCGCGTGGCCTTCCCGAGATTTCATCACGAAGTACTACTGTAACCGCCGCGTAATTGCAGGTTCCCTAAGCCAAGACATGTATCGTGAGAGACCTTGCGTAAGGCCTATATAGTGCATATATACACGATATGCGCTTCTTTCCACGGAACCGGACGGCGCGTACAGAAGCAGCATTGTCTCGGAGACCACCGGATATTCTGGTATAAACAATTTTCAGCAGGTTCTTTTTTTCGTCGAGTTTTTCGTCGAGCAGGTTTCTTGCGCACAAGGAAATTCGAAAGGTCTACGGAATGGGCCCGCCTGTGGTCGTTGCGATCGCCAGTGTTGTCCGGGATGAAGTGTCCAAGGCTCACAGACACCCGCGTCCGAGATAGCGGCGTCTCTAGCTGTCCACAGACATTCAGCGCCTCACATATGCTGAAGGCTTGCGACACTCCATGCCCACTTCTCGCGCTGCAGTTGCGGTCCACACTATGCCTTAGCCGCGATCCAATCAGCACGTGCTGGTTTAAGCATGGACAGCCACCGTGCGTCCACACGGAAGTCTGATATCTGGCGTATATACTTCGTACAGACGATCCCGTTGTTACCACTGCGGTGAGGCATGTGAGGCTCTACCGCGAGTGTCCATACCAACAACTCGGATTATGCGGTTTTTCCAATCAACTTGCCTCGTCCGTACTGCCCCTCCGTACTCCTTCGCTGTCGCAGCGCGCTCGCTGCCCACTGCTGGGTGACGTAACAGAACGTCGCCGCGAGGGGCGTGGCCTTAAGCTCGCTGCGGCCTCCCAGTTTCGGTTTCGCGCGCTCTGATGGCCGAATGTAGTGGTTCCACAATTCCTTGGTTAATCGCATTTTTCCGGATACAAAAGTTACTATAGGGCTTGTACGGAGCGCGCTTCAATTTGCCGATTACATTGAGCCCGGTGAAACTACAGAAGCATGAAAAGTTAATAAATTATTATTTTTTTGTTAATCAGCGACTGATCACCACGTATCAGCTGTCGCCCCGTGGTCGCCACCATGCACTGACGACGTGTCTCCGAAGGAACAATGCTTTTATTCCAAAACAGCTACGCTTAAATATTACCTGAAGTCTTCGTATATACGTAGAAAACACCCGGCATATCGCCACCAATATGTCGCAATCCGTGAGGGCATTCTTTCTTACTAAGACTTCTAGAGTGAACTCGGACATCGCGATCGTTGAGCTGTTATGTGGGAATGATGGGTATATACAGTGCGTGGATGCGCAGACCACGCTGACGCGGAGCCTCCACGAGACTGGTGCGTGGCCGACTTGCTGCTGGGCCGTCGTCTGCGGGGCGTGGTGAGGGGCGCGCTGACGACCCGGCCACCCCGGCTGCCGCCCGCGGTGCTTCCCGACCTGCAGCTGGTGACGGACCCGGAGTCCCAGTCGCGCGCGTCGACGCCAGCGCGCAGCCTAGCCAGGTCGGCCTCGTGGGAGACGATCTTTCTCTACTCGCAGTACGCCCGGCCCTTGGACGTGCTCAGCGAAAATTGGGAACGGTAGGTTGGTGCATATATGCCTCGCTGTAACAGAAGTATAGTTTCCGACACGAAATTACCCTCGTTTATACACGACATTCGTCAGAGGACGTACGCAATTATATTTTTTTTTTAAATCATGAGCCGTTCTACTCTGTGAAAGTGGATGACCAGAGAAGCTGTGTAGCGCACGACAAAAAGGTGAGACAGAATTTGCAACAAAGGTAATAACACACTTATTTTCTTGATCGGTGGTCATCGTGACGAAAGGCATGCACACATTTATTTTTATAGACCCTTTTCACACAAACAGCGTTTCCTGAAAATCTTTGGCTAAGCCCTCAGTAGCAGCACATGTTACAATAGCCTATAAACTTATCAGGCCCTCCGGCTGGCACCAGTTTTGCTGCAGAGTTGGAATGTTTAACAGGTGAATTGTAGCGTTAAGTTCAACAAAAGAAGCCCGTACATGAGCTCGACGTACGGCGCACGTTCCTTATATCTTAAAACATCAAGAATATGTGGCTAGAGTATACTATGCGACAAAATACATCTTTTTTTTTTCTCGGCTTACTGAACTGTCGTAAATGGCGGACCGGAAGTTCTCTGGGGTCATGAACGCACTGCAGCCACATCGCGGATGCAAAAGGCATCCGCGTTCATTCGTGTTATACATTCGTTACATACATTCGTGTTTTCATTTCGCGATATAATGAGAAATAATTTGAGACCGAAATCACCGCACCGACTGACAGTGGGCCAGTGCCGTCAGCGCCCTCGCAGAGGGAGGGGCAGTATGGGAACGCTGGCATGATAAGCGGCTTCGGATCGAGTCCGCTGTGGGCATGTACGCACGAGCAGTGACACGAGCCATTGCTAATGATGATAGTTTTTGCTCACACAGATTCGTTGACTGACACGAAAAACGCACGGAACCCTAGCCACAAGGCGCTTCGCTGTAAATATTCTCAATCCGCTCTGCGAATGAAACGCAAGCGCGGTGCTTCCGACGGGCCATGGAAGATGTCTGTTCATCTTGATGGCTCGTTGGCGGTTCGTCATGCCGATACGTGGCACGTAAGCGACGCTATATTACGTACAATCGCTTTACCCGGCGCTTTTACCCGCCGAGAATGAGGTCGCGCAGGTTCGTGTCCCGACCGCAGCACTCGCGTTGCGACGGTGTCGGAATAAGATAATGCTCGAGTGGTAGAATTTAGATGCACGCTAAAGAACCTTACGTGGGCGAAATTAACCGGCGGCCTCCCGATGCGGCGTCCCTCGTGGACTAGTTCGCAGTTTCATAACGTTAAACCCTGCAATTCAAAAAAAGGAAAGGAACGAAGCACGCGCGTTGCTCTGTCGTTAGGTCTGGCCAACCCACATTTCCTTATACAAATACACGTAAAACGCAGAAATGCTTTATATAACATAACCACTGGACCGACAAGTTGAATTAAGTTTGTATCATTGGAGATAGAAAGTTACAGTACTCTAGGAAGCAGATTTTTATTAATAACCTGGATTGTACTACAAATATTTCTTCAAATAAGAAAGCTTAAAAGAAGTAGGTTAGAACGAAGTTTACAACCCTACAACTCTGCACCAACAACGTACATTGCAGCTTTGTTAACTGTACCTGTTAGAGTACCCAAAGTGGACAATTCCTGATATATGAATTTACAGCTTACGCAAACTTGTTAAACGTTTACAAGGGTTTTACAAACGTCCTCCTCGAAGGTTAGTTATATACTTTGGAGTGGCGTACAATACATCTATTTAATCTGCCTAACATGCATTAATTATTAGGTGCAGCTTACAGAGTTGTGCTATCGTTTGTTATTGTCGGGTTACAGAGTTGTTAGCTTGGTATTTGAATATTTTTTGATATTTTATGAACTTCAAGAACACTTGACAGCATAAACAACATCACAGCATAAATAAAAATGTCTATCTCGTAGAGTCAGTAAACTTGAACTTATTACAAATGCAACAAACCTCATCGAAATTTGTACAGTGGTTGCGGAGAAAAACGACTTCTCCATTCCCCAGTATTTACATACAAGCGGCAAGGCTAAAGCTTCCTGTTAATACGCAGCAGTGAGTTTGGTCTGTAGACACTGGATTCTTACGTTGCTTTGCTGTCTGTGGGCCAGTCAGGCCGTACGCGTCGTTAAACTCACGATAAAGGTGCACTGTTCTTCCGCTTACTTCTTTTTTAACAAAGCGCCGTTTTATGCGCTGACTGACAAAAATAACCGGAACGCCAATGTATACCGTTGTAAACTTAGAAAACCAATATCTCGAAATTGGCGCCATTCTGAGAACTTGTTCCAAGTGCGAACCCGCCGGCTACAACTAGTAAATTGCAGGATGTGCCGTAAGGACGTTGGTTGGACATTTAATCAGCGAAATTTTGGTAATTAGTGGATCATGCACTTGGGTCTATCACGCAAGTAAGGTCCGCCTTCTTCGAGCGATTCAGCTCAGCGACTAAAATTGCGGTATCTGCGTACAGGCGATTTTATGAGAATTCCATGTAACGAAAATATTTTAAAGACAACGCTCGATATCTACCGTCAACATATTGTAAACTTCTCGGCGATAACCTATATAGCGACATATGGGACCCTTTTGGCACAAACGAAGACGAAAGCAACATCCTGTGACACGAAACCAATACCCGACTAATCAACCTCTCTAAAGCATGTGGTTTATCTAACAACGCATAAGCGCACCCGATCTGCTGGTCTTTATAAACATTCGAAAAGATGTGGGAAAACTGCATGAAACGCCAACTGATGGCCCTTGCATACGATTATGTCCACTTCGCTTGTCCTTTAGAGTATTTCGCTTTGACTTCTAAGACTACGTCTGACTGCAGACGGTGATTTCTTTACCATAGATAACGCGTCCCCTTTATATATACTACGATCACATTTTCTGTATTTGAAACGTAGTCAGTATGCTAGACGATGACAGGGGAGTCTACGAAGACGAAACTCCTATATTATAGCACTGTTAATTTGTTTGGCGGGTGACACGATGTTGTGTTCTGAAACGCTTCAGGCACACCATAAATCATTATTTATTATTGTTCCTTCTAGGCATCAACGTAGGAAAGTCCTCCGCCGCCTCTTCTGCTGCTGTCCGCAATCCTGAGTCCAACATGCTGCGTCGCGAATCACCTTGTATCCACTTCAAAACGGCACCGAGGAAGTCATCTTCGCGTTTGAAAATTCGGACTTCGGTCAAAATAGTTATTCGAACGCAACATTAAAGAAGTTTTCATTTTGCCGCAGTCTGTAACATTTAAGCACCTAAATGATAACTGAGTGAGCGTGGGCGCACTAACTTGCTCATTTAACATGGTTTTTCTCTTCCGATAAACACAAGATATTTTACCCCCTACCACCCCAACCACCACCACATCCACCATCACCACCACTACCCTGTCGAGCGTTTACCATGGACACAGCTGTTGAATACAGAATGCATTACTGTGGCTACTGAACGCTATCGAAATGTAGTCTGGTTTGGAAAATGTCCGATAGTAACTTTGTAGATAGCGGACATATTCAGCACCTCCGGTAAGCGTTATATTACGCTGTATTAAATTGGCCGATTCTGAGCACGTCCGCAGAAAAAATTCTCTCTTTAGAGCGAATCTGTTCGAGTGATCGGTCGAGACTTGACTTCATGCGAGCAGTTCTACCTCGCAATTGGCAGTCAACTGCAAGTCTGCGCGACGAAGCCCTTTATAGCGACCGTCGACCGAGAGCATCCTTGCAGCACAGACGGCAAAATACAGTAGACGAGCGCATCGTAGTTTTGCTGCAGCGATGGATAGTGACTGTCGTCACACTATCTGCTTTGAGAAAGTGACTACTAGAGAACAACCTCTGGAATTCGAGTAGTTAGGTTGTTGTCCCGCACGACGACAAAGAATATAGCGCTTGCAGACGCGCCATCAAAGCCCTATTCCTTCTGGCAACCAAATGGTCCAAAGGGACTCATCGAGGGGCCATTTCCCCATCGCTCACATAAAAAGGCGAGACGCGAGTGCCTCAGTAATCATATATGTTCACATAGTTCGCATTCTAGTTATTTACTGAGATCACTGCAGTTCCGAAGTCAGTTCAGCATGTCCCAACAGTACAACAGCCGGGTTGCGAGTTAAGCAGGGGGGTGGAGGTATCCTGTAGGTGCCCACATAGTGGACATGTCCATTTCGCGTTCTGCTGAAATTCCGATTGGCTGGGCTGGGGCACGTGTCAGAAGGAGAAAGATGCCCCCAGCCAATCAGCAGTTGATTAGGAGAAGAAATAGACATGTCCACTAGGTGGACACTTACAGAATACGCCCCCCCTCTCCCTTCCAGATCCGAATTGACAAAGCTTTTCGTTCGTAAGTGCTGTTTGTCATCGGCCGGCTGCCTTCGCTAAGATGCCCAATATCCCTTTTGGCTGGCTTATGCTTTTACGAAGAGTTCTAACGTAATGTTAATTTTTTTTCAGTAAGCACTCCATATTACTGCCTTTTTTTCAAGAAGTAGGTAACAAGCGCACGTTCAGCGTGGGGAATGACAAAAAATTTTGTGTCCGGAAGTGCAAGGGCACCGTCGCTTGTTTTTATTGGACCCCGAGTGTCCCAAACGCAGATTGAGTGGGTTCTCTGCGTGGGATGACGGCGCTCTGCACCATAGCTTGTGAACTGCTCTGGGTGTGCCACTATAATTCCCGATTTGTTTCTTGCTTCGCTCTACAAGCCTTTTGCGATCGTTTTAGTTTGAAACTTGCGCAAGTTTAATGCCGCAAATCCTGAAAGGCTTCCCTGTTCTCAGTTTTGAAACGTGTGGACTCAAGCGTCAACGGACATCACACGATGTGACAATATCAGGTAAGTTTGCTTTAATTTAGCGGCGTGAGCAATGAATACGAGCCATTTCGACTAGAATAGCTTGGGTTATCCTATAAGACAACCGTGAACCCAAGCTAAAAACCGGTACAAGCAAACGAGGTACATCGATGTTTGAAACACACCTTCAAGCAAACCTTCAATGTGAAAGGGGGTGGAGTGGGGTGCAAACTTAGCTATAGCTAAACATGAGCACATTCAAGAAGCCTCGACGTGAATGGAGGGTAGCCGAGTTGGTAGCAGACAAACGATAAACGAGACGGACAACTCGAACAGGCGCTAGGAATGTATCGAACACGGGGGAACACTAAGTCTGTGTTCGCAGCAACGTCAAAGCAACTGTTGATTTGCATGAACGCAGTCCATCTCAGACCCTTTTTTCCTTTGAACTAAAACTACACAGCAAATGCTGAGCTGCGCGAACCGAGTGCACTTGAGACCCTCTTTCCTTCGATGCATGTCGAAAGGACTCCGCACGTGCGCTGCTGAAAACACTCGTGGAGGCTGGCTTCTCCGCAACAAGAGGTATAGTGTGGGAAAGCTGGCCTCTTGCATTCGTGGCATTGTCTGCCCGATGACGTCACAGTGGCAACAGTAACCATCAATACAGATAGGTAAAGGTACTAAAACTGTAATGAACAAAGAGGATATAATGCCTCGCAGAGTGGTGCTCGGTCTGCATGCTGAACGGCGATCACTATGATCGCAGTGTACAGTAGTTACTGGCACATCTGCCAAGTGGACTTTTTCGTCTCCTACTTTTCCACTTATCATTTCCCCTGTACAGTGATATTGTCTGCACTTCTTTCACGTTCTGTTATTTTGCGCTGTTTCCGCTCGAATCGTGAACCAACCAGCCCAAGTGCGTGCGCTTCTGATATGCCTTCTGATGGCGACGTCAAGCATATGCATGGTTGGCACGCATATTTGATTCCTTCTCCATTCACTTACCCTTTACTTAGAGGGATGATTTGCCGGGCCGAGTTCATTTACCCTTTACTCTCTCTCTCTCTCTCTTCTCCTTGAACACTCGCACACATGCCAACGGCAGCGCAGCGTTCGCATCTGCATTTCAACGGCAGTCTTTCACAGTGTGTCTGGAAGTCGTTGACAATGCAGACTAGGATACCTGCATCTAGAACCTGCTGTCTACGAGTGAGGCCGCACGATAACTGAGAAACCGACAGGTACCTTGGTACGTTCGTAGGGGTCACCGCTTATGGTTTAAAATATAACGACGCCAGACGGTCAGTGAGTGTGAAGCAGCGGCCTTTTGTTTTGTTCCCGGCGGCCGTGCCGAAAGAAGAAACGGCCGTGGAGGCGAGAACAAATGGCACGCGTGACCTTACCGGTTTGGAAGGGAACGTTTTCTCAGCTTACACCAGACAGGCACACGCGCATGACCTCGACAGCCTTGACAGCGCCGCTTCGAGACAGAGTAGCCAAAAGGAGGAGCCGCGCCGCCAGCCAACGCTGCTGCGGGAAACAATAATTTCCTTTCATTCATATTCATGCTCACGCCTGCAACAGCCAAGCAGACGTCGTCTTGGGCACTAAAAGTGCAAGTGCGCCGCTCGGTGAAAGCGTCGTGCAGCAAAAGTACCGGGGACATTTTCTATGCCGGTTTTAAACTTAATTTGCGTCTAAAGTAATGACGGTGTTACTATTACCTGCCGCACGCTGCTTCTGGAGATGGCAGTTATACGAAGAAGGCTATAGGGCGTGTGAAATACTCCCCTGTGCTTCTCAAAACACCGTCACCATTTATTTTATGGGCATACGGCAGGACCGTTCACTTGTTTTCTCGTAGTCATCATCGCCCACATATTTTCTTTGCTTGCCAGAGTGTCCTTTTTCGCCGAAATGCGCTGTGTGCTTCGCAACTTTGAAAGAACCAGTAACATATAGTTATATTAATCTTAGCCAGAAAGCCGAGATACGAGGCAAGAACCAGTATAGTATTGGAAACACCACGCGACGTATTTTCGACGCATGCTCGGTGGCCGTCTCGACTCCTTCTTGTAAGCTGCGTTGTGCCCAGGTTGTTCGAAGGCTGGTTGATGTTTAAAGTGATTATCACTTAAAGCGGCAATTATTTAAGCGCTTTTCAGATGAGACACACACTTCGCGAGTTGATCGTTCCGAGCCTATAGTACTGTATTGCGCGACTTCACAGCAGCTGAGTTTTCTCTTCGGAGTGGCTTCGTATAAGTGAACTCCTGTTCCTCACCATCTATCGTGAATAGGGAGATTCAGCATTTTATAAGGAGCTGACCCAACACACACGCCTATGTCAACCAAATTTCGCCATTACTGTCGATGTCTGTGGCGCGAAGGTTAAGAAAGGAAAAAAAAAAAGAAACGGACAGACTTTCCTGTCTTAAGCTTTGCACCAGAAACATCCACAGCTATGCACCAAGTAGCCCAACGTCGTATACTTTGCCGTCAGTACCCTGCGAGATTCACCCGACTTACACAGAACTTACTGCTTCACTCAGATCATCAGCTTTACGTGGTGAGTGAAAGCATGGAGAATGCCCATGTCGTAAGCAAATCTTGTGACCTGTATATAACAGATACTATCCTTAATAATTTACTGTAGTTAATACAGAACGCTTGCTCAATCCAACCAGTAGCCTGCTTTCTCGGCACTTTACTTCTTCCGAAGTCAGCTGTAGACAGTGAAGATGTCGACTCCTGGCGAATCCGTTGTACTCTCGCAAGAGGCGACATCAGTGTACGCGCCATCAACACGCTTCCTTTTCCGACAGGAAACGATTAAAACCTCCTTACAAGCGTCAACAGCCATTTACGTGGTAATGTGCTGTCTGCATGTTTGCCACACGCCGTGGGCTGCGTGGCGCACGCTGCACATCTTCCACCGCGAGATTAGCCACGTCTCATCAACGCTTCAGCTTCCGGGATTCGCCACCGGCCCACCGTTCGATGCTGCACGGAAGGGTCAAGGGCCTCGCGTGTAATTCGCGTGGGGGGCATTCTCCGTGGCAACATTTTCTTTCCGCGTTTCCTTCCGCCGGTACCGAAAGCCGCTTACGCGGTAGCGGGACTGGCCGCCACGCAGGACGGATATAGCCTCTTGCGTCAGCGGCCAGAACTGCCCGCATCGGCGCGGACGGACGTTCGACATACCGGTCGCATCAAAGGCAGCCACCGCTCGCGCTCCTCCGCGGCAGGAGGTAACCCGCCCCCCCATCGGCGTTCCTGGCCGGCCGTGGAATGCCAGGCTGCTTCTAGCGACGGCGGAGCCGAATGCGTGCTGCGTAGTGCCGAGCGGCTTCGCGTACTGTGGAGAGGGGGCCCTTTCATACTGCAACCTCCTTGGTCCGGCAGGGCCCAACAAAAGCGTGAGCAACGGCGGCAGCGCCGCAGCCGTGGACGAAGCGAAGGGTAACTGGCCAAACCAGTCCTCCTGGCATGGATGAGGCTACCTGGCCAGCCGGCAAAGCCGCCATATTGAGGGGGAAGTCACCTCCTCGCTGATGATGGCGGCACGCGCCCTCTCTTCTTTCGTTGTGCCGCTCGCAGCGTAGTGGCGGCGGCTGTGGCGTTTAATCCCTAGTGCGAGTTCACGGCGGTGTGGTGGCGCGTCTCGGTTCCCCTCCAGCTGTCTCTGTCCTTCGCCCGTTCCGCGCCAGCGTGCCATCGCAGCCGCCGCGTTCTTCGGCGGTGACGAAGGTTCAACTGCGCCGTGCGCGAGCGACCGAGCTTCGACTTGCGCGCAGGACCTTGCCGCCGTGCGGGCAAGCATTCCGCCGTCGTTTGGAATTGTGTGCGATGAGGCAGCGGCGGTGAGGAAGGAAGAAGACGACGACGCCGTCCCGCGATTGTGCGGCGAGCCCCCGGCGCGAGCGGCGACGTGAGGGACTGTCGTGTGCGGTGAGCAGAGAGCGGTCAAGACGGCGGCGCTTAAGCCTAAAGCGATCGAAGCGGGCGCGATCATGGAGCCCAAGTACGAGTACGCCAGCGAACTAAACCTCTACCAGGCCAACTACATGCGCAACTCGAAGGCCATCGGCGTGCTGTGGGCCGTGTTCACCATCTGCTTCGCCATCATCAACGTGGTGGTGTTCATCCAGCCGCACTGGCTCGGCGACACCAAGGAGTCGCGCGGCACGGGCCACTTCGGCCTGTGGCAGTACTGCCACCTGATCCAGGACGGCCAAGACGTAACGTGCCAGGGACGACTAGACGACTTCAGCTCGATCCCGTCTGCGGCGTTCCGCGCGGCCACGGTGTTCGTCGGATTATCGGTTGTCATGGTGTTGTTGTGCATCTGCTGCATGCTGCTGTTCTTCGTGTTCCACTCGTCCACCGTTTTCCACATCTGTGGCTGGATGCAGGTCTTCTGCGGTGAGTACAGCGCACACGGCGCCCCCTGGTCATCGCGTGATAAAGATGCGAAACCAAACTATCATACGCGTTATTTTCTCCTTGTACGAACCGATACTTTTTGTGTATGCGTACATCGAACTTTCACAACAAATGGCAGTTCTGGTCGAAATTCATCTTGTCATCTACCGGTTTCACGGTCACAAAAACTTTGCTTCTAGTTGCTGAAGCCGACATAACACATACTCCCAGCGACACATATCGTATGCGCATCTCCCATATACTGTGCCAACGTAGAAGAGCATGTAACATGTAACAAACATATCTAGCTGACGTTCCCTATTCTTGCCAGCATTTACAGCTTTTTTTACCGTGGCAAGTTTATTGTCTTCATTCTCACCTAAAGATCTACCAGTTGTGTGCGCTCCGGTGCTAGTAGGTTTTTCGGTGCTAGTAAGTTCAAGGACCAGGTTATGCGCGTCAGCGCAGAGTTTGTCCAGTATGCTCATATTGCAATGTGTGTGGCACGGAAAATTATCTTAAAGGATTTGTCCCTTGTCTTTCCGTTGAAATGTGTACTGCTTCTTCAACTTACAATCAGCGGTTCTAGTTACCACTCGTTTAACGATTCAGGCGAATTGCACGTTTACAGCGGGGCACCAGGATAATACAAACAGTCATGTCCTCAATTATATAACACATACTTTCATACTTTACAAAAGAAATGAATCTTCTCACAACTACTACTGCTGAGTCCTGGCTGCGTGATGTCGTGCTCGTGTAACCCCTGTCGCTAGAGGGCCGTGGAGGGTGGACAGGCGAGTTGTTCCCCTTCTCAAGAACTTTTTAGCAGTGTACATGCAACCATAGCACAACTTGACTTCCCGGAGTGAGCTGTGGTTATATGCACAGAGGCCCATTGACTTTTGACAAGGGCGGGGGAAGCCGAGGGGCGCGATTTGTAGTTAGTCACAACAGCATGAAGCCAAGGAAAGCATAGAGGAAATCATTTGCTGTTTTAAGAAATAACGAAAAAAAAGTGATAAGGTAAAGAAATGATGAGGTAAAATAAAAATTACAGTGGAATGAAAGTGGCTTCATCGTCAGTTTTCATTTGCCTTTACCTTAGTCCTACCTTTAGGGCAAAAAAAAAATTATAATTTTTATTGTGCTTTCCTTGGCATCATTACCTGTTAGCTCCATATTGTTTTGACAAGGGCTGACGTTATGCTCAGAGGCGAAAAGTATGAAATTATTGATCACATGCTCATGATGTGGTATGACAGCAACTAATGATCAAGGCATGCACGACAGCATCGGAATGGCAGCTTAAGTCACACCTGTGGTTTGATTCCACCTTTTCAAAATACGTCTGTGTTGGTTCTTCATTGCATATCTACTCTGTGAGATCCCCCCTCCTCTCAGACATTCGTCGAGACAGTCTACAGCAAGTATGCAAATATTTTACAGTAAAGAATACAAAATGTGCAAAGGTAACCTGCGGACTTAAACAATCACACTTTTATTGGCTGATGTCCACAGACTTCCTGAAAGCATGCCGTTTGAAGTCTGTGGACCACAATGAGACCCAACGAAGCAGACGTCTGAATGATTATTGTCTATATAGACGAATGACTTATTTTATATAACGATAAGGGCAAGTCTATAAAAAGGCAAAGCAGTCTACTTGGAGTCTACAGAAAGACAGGCTGCCTAAATTCGTTATTTCACGAGCTTTATAAGCACATAGTTTCTGTTTATTTGATTCGTAAAGAAACCTAAATTACGTACATGAATAAGCAGAAAAGGGTCCAAGAGCACATAACTGAAAGGGGACCCCCTGTCAGAAATATATATTATATAAGAAACACGTAACACGACAGAAACAGCAATGTGATCGCACGGGTTAAGCGACTAATTGCTAATAATCGACTAATGTCCAAAGGTTTTATGCAAACGCGTCATTTGAAGTCTGTAGACCACATTTAGACCAAACGAACCCGCCTTGTGGGCATTTTTCTCTGCAGATAAACTGCGCACTTAATTTTTTCCATAACGACAAATCCGGAAAAAGCTAAGCAGTCTAATTAAAGTCCGCAGGCTGATAATTATTTGCCTTCAATTCCTTTTTATCATAGAAATCAACATCTGCGTACAACCAGCGCCTGTTCTAATTTCGCGAATTCAAGAGCACAAACCATCAACTTTAACAGCAACTTTAATAGAACGCAGCCTCGTTCCACGTAGCGTTCGTGTTGCGTGTACACGAATATTTGCATTACGTGTACGTTTTCTTTTTTTTTTTTTGCGTTCAAGAGCAGTAACCCACAACCTAGTTCCAAAGAGCGTCCGCATGCGAACGCCGAATTATCTAACACATGAGCAACACAGCTATGCGAAAGCTGCATGCTGAGTGACCTAAAGAAAGAAAGAAAGAAAGAGCGGTCTCCATAAAAAAAAAAAGGCCGCCGGAGAGCATCGATCCGGTTTTCAGGTTTTCCGTGTTCTTATACGACCACATATACCGCAAGGATGTTGCAGACGGCGTGGTGATCACGTTGCGCTGGTGAGCCCCGTGGTCGCCGTTTCAAGGCCGCCGTCCCAAATGCGGTGCCCGCAACTTGGCATACACGCCCGATGACCTCCCGAGACTGCTCGCCGCTTCTTTATTTTTTTTTTTCCTCGCGGAACAACTTTGGGATCTTGCGTTTGTGCTTGGTTATTCATCGCGCAAGGCATAACTGCCCCACTATATAGCGGGTAGTTTCGAAGACACTATACGTCAGCCAACGGTTTCGGTGGTCGCAGTAAATGCCGCAAAAAGCCGAGTATATACTTGCTTACGACTATTATTAGGCGTGAACGCGTGGGTGGTCCGCATGCAATCTCACATTTACGTTCCACATTCACATTGCCTGATATATATGGGACACAGCCACCACTATAGCCTGAACCGAAACGAGTATTTTGCTGATAGTTTAATTGCAGTTCTATTTAGATTGCAGTCGCAATGAATTGCCGCGTTCCGCTTCATCAAATGCCACCGAGCAGTGGCCAAGACCATATGTATATATTTATTTTCTTTTTGTGGGGGGGGGGGGGGGGAATTCAGATCGTAGGCTTGATTAGTCTCTTATAAAATGCCCC
Source organism: Dermacentor variabilis (assembly GCF_050947875.1). Taxonomy (NCBI): domain Eukaryota; kingdom Metazoa; phylum Arthropoda; class Arachnida; order Ixodida; family Ixodidae; genus Dermacentor; species Dermacentor variabilis. The sequence continues at coordinate 148,683,355 of NC_134573.1, forward strand.
TAATACGACAATTATTCTGTGATCAGTCGTCACTGACGGAATCCTAACTGAATATAGTAGTAGTAGTAGTAGTAGTAGTAGTAGTAGTAGTAGTAGTAGTAGTAGTAGTAGTAGTAATATAGTAGTAGTTGGTTTGTTTAAGGAGTTTGATAAATAATGGGAACGGAAGGAAAATTTGCTACTGAACTTAGTAACTGTCTGACAACTTAGTAACAACTGACAGCTGTACCAGGGTGACCAGTGGACAAAGGAGGGGGTGTAAAAGGAGAGGGAAAGAGGATGTCAGCGGCCGTTTTCCTTTTTTTATAGGGCAGGTCAGTGCCTTTAAAGATACTACTGTAGATTTCGACGATACATTACTGAGCATGTGTGAGAACACTGCAATTATGGTAAATGAAACTCGGTTGATGCTCCTCACAGTCATCCGCTTTGAATTAGCTTATATATGTAATGTCACCGCCGGAAGGGAAATAAACATTACAGAAACGCATTCTTTTTCTTAGACGGAGCTCCGGTGTATCCGACAATATATTCGGGGCCACCCGATCATAGGAGATACGCGCTAATTTTTCGCAGTAATTCTTCTCTCGATGTCACTGTCGTTGCGCCTGCGCGGGATCATGCTTTCTTTCTTCGGTGCACTTGGTCCCCGAAACATCAAACGCCCGCACGTCTTCAAGAAGCGCGTCAGCGCTACGAAGACTCTCTCGCGCGTGGAAACCCGTCTGCGTCGCAAACAGCCCGCGCACGTCAGCGCTTTCGAAGCTGGATACTGCGCTCGCAAACATATTCCCGGTGCTTTGATCACCAGCGTGTCTCTACAAAAAACAAGACTTCCTCTTCGAAGAACAATAAGGGATCGTTACAGTGCGCCCGTGGAGCTTGCCAGGGCTCGCGCGTCCCTTTCGTGTCCCTGCAGCTGTTTCTCGTTTTAACGTCTGGTAACTCACGTTTCCCGCATCGGGTATACTTTAGCCGATCCTTTGCCAGTGAGCGTGATAGAAGTGTCTGGTTTTGAATTTCTTTTTTGCTTCTTCAGTCAGCGCGGTACGTTCAAGCGTTCGAAGAACTTGAGAGCAAGAAGAAGAAGAAATAAGGAAACGCACGTGCGCCGCAGGCCGCGAAAAGCGAGCGATACAGGAAGGTCCCGCGGCAGGAACTGGAGATCTCGTCATCGGAAGGAACGCGTCTCTGCACGGGAGAGGCTGCGGACGTAGAAGTGAGGAGGGGGGTTGGCGTGGAAGGGGGGGATGTAGGCCACCGACGCTGCCGCCGCAGTGACACGCTCGCCGCGAAAGCCCCGTTTCTTTTCTCGACCGGTGTCTCGCTAATGTGGATCCCCTTTTTATGTGCGGGTTCCTCGGCCGCATAAAGAGACGGAGCACGCAAGAGCACGCTCGCATGGCGACGCGGCGGGATTCCTCTATAGTAATCAAGCGTACACAGCGCGACAGTTCTACGTCGTTGCACGCGGAGTGGCACAATTCATCGGCCTGATTAAATTAAAATGATGCGCACAGGCACTGAGGTCAGTAGGGGAGATTTAGAAATGGTAGACCCAAAAGACAGCGTACGTTACCTTCCCTGGGCATACGGCTCCTCGCATGTGAGTGTTACTGGCGCTGCTGCTTCTTGCCAAGCCGCTTGTGCCCGCTCTTTCTTCAACTTTCGAAAGCTGTGTACAACCCTCACATTTTAAAGCGAGTGCGAAGCCGGGAGCGAACCTCATTCACACTACAGGCAAACACGACACCGATTTCGGTCTGCCGACTTTCGGCGACAGTTTTTTTTTTTTTTCCTTCGCGTGTCGGTGCCTCTGTCACATTGTACCGACGCCGACAGTCTGCCGGCGGTCGGCGGAGAGCTCGCCGTCGATACAAAAAAAAAAAAAAAAAACCGCTGTCGCCGACATTCGGCAGACTGAAATCGGTGTCGTGTTGGCCTAGTGTGAATGAGCCTTCACCATTCGGTCACAACCGCAAGCATACTTCGTTGCTGCATACTATGCCAAGTAGCTCTTTCAGACAGGTCGCGTCTCCTCACAGGTCTTCCCGCGACAAATATCGAATTCGTCCTCATGACGTCACTCCGTCGACACCTCACAGTGCTCATTCACTAGAAAATGCTGTCAGCATTTCCGCATAGCTTGTGAATAGTGTAGTGGATAAAAATAAAACATTACATGACATTGAATGTGTGACCTGTGGTACACAAAGAAACATTGCACGATATTATACGTTGCATAGTATGAGAAATACCGTTGTACGCATTGCATATTAAATTAAATAACTACTTCACGAAAGTTTCGCTTCACATAGATTCCAACATGTGTGGGATCTGCGTATGTTTTCTTTTTTCTTTTGCTACTAAGAAAACTAAAGGTTTTGAAATATGCCTAGTTCTGGAGCACCGGACACGTTATACTCGATAGTTGTAGTTGACAGTTGATCAGGACGGGATAACCAAGCCAGTAAAACGGTCAAGTGTGGCTCTTTATCTAGCGAATGTCGTTTTGTAATACCGCTGGTGCTTATGTCTTGTACGAACCAACGCATTCACACAGATTTCATTGCAGTACAATGAAGATTTGTAGCTGTACAAGCTAGCTTTAATATAATAACTAATATAATAAGCCATAATTAGTATTCACGTGATCTTTCTTTTTTTCAGCTCGTTTGTAGTAGCACCGCGCTATAGTCTATAGCCCAAGTATACATATCCAGGTTGTCGCAACAAGTACACGATGACTGGTCCATTGCGGCAACTGGTTGTTGTTTTTTTCTTTCGCGTATCAAGGTAGGACCGGCGAAAAAAGCATTTCCAATATGATGAAAATCAACCGAGTGAAGACTTTAATCGCGGGGCACTCTGTTTTGAGTCTTATACTACCGAATGCGATCGTTTTCTAACGATGCGTTCGCTATTGTCGTAACGTTCGTAAAGACTTTTCTTTTTGCCCGAACTTCGCGAAAAAAGAGAGAAACAAAGAAAAGACCGCTTCAATCGTCGCCTTCGCCAGGCAGGTTTCTATTAACCGGGGCTTCACAATAACGAGAATCTCGCACAAACAGGATTCCCCCTTCGTTTCACAGAGGTCGCCGAAGGAGAGGCAAGGTTCGGCGCAGGCTACACAACGAGTCGCCGGCGGCAGCGGCAGGAATGCGCCTGCGCCGTCAAGTTCGGGTCGTCCTCGTATAGGTCGCTTACTGCACCTCCGTGCCAGCCTCGCCCGGTAGACCCGACACCGACGTGCCGAAAGGCCTCTGCCGGCGCGCCCGGAGAGAAATGGCGCTTTAGACGCTGGCAGCTACGTTTGATCGATTCGACTGTCACGCCGAGGTTCCCTGAAGAAGCTCGATGCGTTGACTGGCTCTGACGGGCGACTTCCCCGCCGAGCAGGCGGAGATACTACGAATGGCGGGCGTGTGATAGAGACGCCGAGTGAGTGAATGCCTGTCGTTAGCCTGGTTACCAAGTTATTCTCGGCACTTCCTACCGAGGAAATTGTCGCGTCGGGGGGGGGGGGGGGGGGATCGTTTTTCTCTGTGGAATCGTAACGTGATTTCTTCGCGAAGTCTGAAATGGCGTTCATCGTAAACAAACGAAAAAGAAATACAGGAAGAGTGATGCGATGACTCGGTCACGGAGTCTATCAGCGTAGCTGCTGAGACTGTGCGACAAAAGAAAAGGAAATCGTTCTAGATAAACTTTAAGATAACTTGAAGAAATGTACAGGACAGCTATATGAATTCAACACGGAAGCTACGCACCTATGGTACATTTTCAGAAGCCGTCGTGGTAATCTCACCGTGCCAGTCTTCCGACATTCTGGTTGTACGGCATGCTAGACCGTTCCAAATATGAGAGAAAGTTGGTAGGACACTCAGGGAAAAGAAGTCCTTCTTGAACAGAAACTGAACGTGTAAGTTAAAAGGAATTCGAATATCTCTCAGTTTGAAGCTCGGCGGAAACTGCGACTGTTCATGGTAGTTCGCAATAGAGGCTTCTCAGACGTAGGTTCGCCCACATCGCAGGTATCTCATCGTCTCGACCTGAAAGCAGCCTATCCTACCTCTAGCTCGGTTGTAATCAAATTAGCATTAACGGCAGCACTACGTTTATGACGAAATAGAGTTACGGCTTCCGCATTTCTACGCTGAATAGATCCAAATTGAAACACGGGTTGAGAGAGTCCAGGTTAGGAGTGAGCCCATCTATCACAAGAGGTTCATGCACTTTTGATACGCCGGATGAGATGACCTCATCGCCGCTGACATCGTAACACTTCTTTTTTTACTGCCCACGCATGTCGATGTCGTCACTGTCAGATCCGGAGATTAAACTCACCAGGCGATCGCCGTGCCCATACGCTCACCGCATACATCAACGCGCCTTGCCTCCTCCAGCTGTGCCTACGCTCATCTTCGTGAAACCGTCACCGCTCAAGAATCTGCCCACATCAACGACGACAGATGAAAAATTAAAAAAAAAAAACAGAAAGTATCATAGGCAAAGCAGAATACTCCCACTATACGTCAGTATAGAAGGGGGACGAATGAAAAGCAACAGTTATAAAAGGACGATGTTTAGGGAAGATGTCATTCATAGCACACCTGATTAAGACAAGACACGAACGACGCGGCAGGTATCACATGGGACCCGTCTTCCCAATTCGCGAGATTCTCCGGCGCCCCGCTGGGCCTTGTCGATCCCCCATTCAGGGCAGGCAACGTCACAGCAGCTAGGCGCCATTCTGCTTAGATTAAAGCCCCGATCAACAAACGACCTACTCCGCACCCAGGTGTGGACATAACAGCAGGCTCCTCGGCTATAGCTGCTTTCTCTTTTTTTTTACTTCGCACTTCCAACCGTTCGTTTTTCTCCTTCTTTATCTCCGTAATCTCAACACCATGACATCATCGCCGACAGTGTGTGTTCGTGCGATACACTTTCTCCCTTCCTCGGGAACACTCGCTTACACGGCTGTTTTCCGCTCCCCCCCCCCCCCCCATTCTCGGCCGCACGCTGTACACAGTCTCGTCACGGACTCACTCCATCGCCCGCGTACCGGTTTCCTCCGGCAATTTGAATTTCAAACACCCCGCTGCGACGACGCGTTGGATGGACGACGAGCGTGGGAGCGCAGCGAGCGAGCGAACGCGTCCGAGAGTGCTCTCGCTGGTTGTGCGCGCGCTCCCAGCTACATGCGCGCCTCTGCAACAACAGGACGCGCCCTCGGAAGCCTCGCGCACGCTGGGAGGCTCGGTCCAGCCGGAAGTCACCGGAAGTTACTTCCTTCCTTCCTCGGCTCGCTATTCGCGGCGGGAAATTGGGGTCGCGCGCGCACGAGGGTTAAATGCCGCAGGCGGTGAGCGATCCCTGTGTATATCCCACCGCTCCGGAACAGCCTATATAGGATGCGATAGAGGAGCGCGAGTTGACGCGGTAGCCCCGGGATTGGTAGGTGAGTGGGTGTGGTCGGTAGGTGCGTTTTTTTTTTTTTTTTTTTTGGCCCTGCGTGAGTAACAGCGCGGAAGCTGTCCGTTTACGCGTCAGGCGAGGTTGAAGAATAAGAAAGCGTCGCGGTGTGCGCAAACAGCGGTGACCATCGCGGCATGTGCGGCGCGTTCTGCTCTTTATAATTCCCCGCAAAAAAAAAAGAAATTCATCGACGATGATTGCCAATGTAAGCGAATGGCCCGAACGAGCGAGCGGACGAGCGAATGAACGAAAGAACGAACGGTTATTTTCCTTGCCGACCAACCACGAAAACGGGTGGGAGAAGCGAGGGAACCTATTCGCTTTGAAAATTACGAACTGATGACGTACTGTCGGACAACAATGTCCGGGGTCACAGCAGTCATCCGAAACGAATAAAAGCGCTTCACCCCGTTACCTTCAGCTTTGAGGTAAAGCCTACGTTGATGAGATCGACTACTACCGCAAGCATTTCTTAGTTAAGTGTTGCGTTTACAGAACACGGAATTGTATTAGATTACTGGCACGGGCCTTTACTACGCGTACGCATTTTCGCCTCAGGCAGTACAGACCGGAGAGATGATTGATGTCAGTAAAGTGTCTTGCAGTATGCAGTTGCCAAAGGAGCGGTTATCCTGTCTACTTCGCTCATCTTTCTTTTCTGTTTCTTTTTGGTTCATTCTTAATATAGAGTCAGTTTTTTTGTCAGCGAATAACCGAGTATCTCGAAATACATCGATGCTACAGCGATGTGAGCGCCAGAACTGCGCGCAAGGGCACAGGACGACTGACTGCAATGCCGGTACACATGTAGGAAGTGCCCTTTCCCCCCGATTTGGCAATATAACGCTGATGGAGAATGATCTAAACCTGAACGAATAATTTCCAATTTGAGCCTCCATCAATGGCATGGACGCTTAATCATCCCCTAAGTGCACAAGGAGTGTTCACATGCCGTTTTACCGTAAGCTTCAACCAACCATCACTCTAAGAAAAAGAAATAATTATCATTCAAAATGAGCCACAATTAAGTGTTCATTACGCAAGCACTAAACCGGCACTCCACGAACGCGAGATCGGCGCAGCGCAGGACATTTCGCATCGCTCTGCGCATAGTACGCAAACGCCTTCTTTCAAATACATACTCTTCTCTATCATCCACACGGCGCGCTGACAGAACTGCAAAGTCGTTTCTATGACGTCAGCCGGCTCACTCTTCGTCCTTCATTATCTCACGCCCCCTCTTGTAAGAAAACCCTCCGAGGAGGCACATCATAAGGTAGTATATACTCAAAGGCCTCCGCGGGGGTCACGCGCTCATCCTCTAAACGCAACTATATCAAAGATCTTTCTAGGTCGCCCAGGTGCAAGGAGCACACACGACGTGGCCGTACGCGCCTCGTATACATACCATGGAGGCGCGTACACGCGCGTCCGCCTGGTTTACGGTGCTCCGCTGTCGAGCGGTCAAAAAAAAATGAAAGAAAAGAAAGAACAGAGTAACTGCGAAAGAACAGGATAGTTACTGCAAAGCACTGCGGCAAGAAAACAAAGGAAGAAATGCGAGGGTTAAAGAGTAGAACGCCTTCGGTGCGTGAAGAACTGCGGATGAGAGGAGGAAATGGGGGGAAGGCAAGGTTCAGAGAGGGGGGGTGAAGGGGGGAGGGGAAAGCGGCAATGGCTTCAGCCGAGGCCAATTGTCACGCGCGCACCGTTCCTAACGATGGCGAGCGCTTCGTGACGGACCCGGCCTGGCTCCTCCGGTACCAACAGCCGCTCGGAGCGCTTCCTGCAAACCCTCCGCTGGCCCAGCAGTTGCCGCTCCGTTTCGATCGTATCGACGCCTCCAGAGAATACGGCGGCACCGCCGGCGATCGCCCGGCTGACCTAGAACTTCGACAGACTGTTTACAATATTGGCGCCCCCCCCCCCCCCCTTCCTCCACACAGCTTCCAACCCAGTCCCCTTTTGCCACGCCGTCCTATATCTGCGCGTCTCTACTCCGCGGGGCCACGGACTCGCAGAACCAGCGAGCTTCGAACGTAATAAAGAAATCTGAATCTGGAAGGACTGAGTTTGGTGCCCGCGCGCGCTCTTTTGAGAACTACATTGCGCCAGTGTACGTTGTCGAGAAACGGAGACACAGCGGGCTTTCTTTTGCTCTTGTTGTTATTGTTGATCTCCGCAGTCGATGCGCGGCGCGCGTCTGACGATTCAGTTTCGAGAGGACAAGTGACGGGACGGGGAAGGTTCGTAGTTTTACAAGACAGATGTCTGTGGTGCGTCGCGGGGAAGCCGTGTGCTGAACGTCGTGGATAGGGGGATAGAAGTGACAGCGTGTCCAACGCTGAACATACCTGAGACTCGCGTCTACGCTTCTCTCTTCACAGGGAAGTGGCTACGCGAGTCGGCGTACAAGTTTGCTCGTTTTTTCCTCTTCCCTTTGATTAATTGCTTACTGCGCTATAGCTTCGAACCGTTCGCCTAGTATGGCACTGACTGCCATAGCTCAACAGCTGCGGTCAAGCGTGGCGATCGTCCGCGCTGGCTAACGTTGTAGTAGGTTAACGTAACAGTATATATCTGCAAACAACATACGATCGCGATCTGGGCTAGTTAGCATTACGTGTACAGAGACAAGAATAGAAACCGTAGTGGAGCGGCGACTGGGTCGTCCTTTTCCTTGTGCGTCGCGCTTCTGTGCTGTACCTTGTCTTTTTATGACACAAGCAATTTCACAAAAGGCACTTTGCCTCGAAGCCACGGGGATATGAGACCCAGGCCTTGTTTCCTTATAGTTTTCTGCATTGTTGGCTTCCAACTTTCCCTTTGAGTTCACCAATATCGATTACATAAAACGAAAAAATAGTCTCCAATCCAAGCTGTGAAGGTGGTTGGACAGTGAAGCTGTAACCGACAGCTAGAACGAGTACCCATTGCGACGTAGGTTGAAATTATTCATGTGGCTACATTCACATCTAGTTTACCTAATTATTAGCCTAAGATGTTTCGACTACCTGCGACTTGGCTTGCGTTGCTACTTGGCGTATCGACATAGAGTGGACCAGAGAGAAGAGAAATTCGCCGCGCCTCGTATGCACGCTGCTCTTCGGTAGTGCTTACTATGCGTGACCTTCCCATAGCACTGTCACAACACAAATCAGTTACGTTCTTTTGCATACGAAAGTGTAGTTACGTCACTTCCTGTTTCGTATGCGACAGTCAAGTTGCTGTCGCCGCGACAGCTTGAACAACAGTAACCTTTACCGGGAAGCGCATGCCGGGAGCGCTACGTGCCTCGCGTTGCATGTAGGCGTAGGAGCGCCTTATCAACAGTTGTGTGGTTCAGATGCTTGTTTTGAGCCTCTTATTTATTGAAACCTATGTTCTTCTGTATGTTGTATGCGTGATTCCAGAGAATGTATGAACTGTTCGCTTCACTTTGCTGAATGCTTGTAGCATCTGCCCTACGGGGGTATGAGCCATTGCATTTGGGGGTATCAGCCATAGTTTCTGATAGTTTTCTATCGACCTTACGCCACGAAGAAATCCAGAGATCCTAACCATAGAGAGGTTCGCTGTAATAGAGGAGACGAGATGCATTTACGAGCTTATTTCTCGAATTATGGTGTTCTAGACAAGCAGGCTGCAAGATAGCTGGCTAGTTCGTTACAGTGAGTGTACCTTAGTTGAGCGCTGCGTTATGGCTTTATAGCGTAACCTCCTGTACTAAATGCCTCTGCATGGATGTACTTTATTGTTCTAAAACTATTGAATCTGGCTGTTGCGTCTTCTGTTCTTGTGAACGACAATGTGCAAAACAAAAAAAGTTACCATAAGAACTGTCCCACCTGCGCATGTCGAAAGTCAGCCTAAGAATTAATAACTTTGTTGCGAAGGTAGAAGCAACAGCAGAAGTATCGGCAAAGCTTCTAGTTTCTAAGAATGCGTCGAAATTCGATTGAATGCTGGTATTGCCTTCTACATTGAGTTGTACTTTTTTCTGATTCACAAGAATGTATCGACATTTTCGTGCGAATTTATTTTCAGTTTAATGTACATTATGGTCATTTCATTAAATAAACAACAATGTCAGCCGGCCACGTCAGTTGTTACAAGGAAAGACAAAAATAGATACTACTTGAGACTAAAGAGATTTGCGTTACCGCTGCCCAATTATATGATTTTCCAAACGAAAGCAATGACATCTGAAATGGCATACGCTAAGCTCACCATGATCCACATACACACACCCCACATACACAACCATGCGCTATCAAAGCTGACCAGTGCCTGGTCGAGGTCACTGTCCCGTACGAAAGTTAAAAACGCTTTCGTAGTGTCACAAGCGGTACTGTTCCAGGGTCTATGCATAGATCTCGCAGATCTCGCACGCAGCTCAAGGCGTGACCCGCGGCATATATCCAATAGGTCGGCCAAAGCAACTAGCACTAGCGATCTGCTGAGCGCCAGTCTGCCCATAGAGACATCGGGCAGATCTTGCCTTGAGGAGTGGCGTGTCGCCGGTATGCGACATATCTAGCCACTTAGTATGCGTGCTTCTGTATCCTTTCAGTATTTCTAGGCTCACGGCGCATGCGCACGTGCGCTCGACCCGTAACCAGGTTGTTCTCATCTTCTCGAGGCACGCAGAAACATGAGAAAGGTGTCACCGCTTTCGGCTGTCGATACGCGGAGAGACACACTTCGGTTTCTGCCAAGAGTAAGGCTTGGTGTGTGTGTGTGTGTGTGTATATATATATATATATATATATATATATATATATATATATATATCCTCGAAGCGAAATACGCGCTGGGAGACAGCGGTGTCATCACAGTTGGGTCCTGGTATGCGGAGGCGAGGGGGAAGTCGCGGACACCTTGAAAGCAGCTCGCGTACAGTGAGTGACACATGCTAGCTGCTTGGAGAGAGAAGAATAATAACCCGCGCTGCGAGTCCCAAAGACAGACGGTGTCATCACAGTCGAGTCCTGATCGGCAGAGGCACACGAGAAGCTCAAGAGGGTTTCACGGTGAATCACGCGATATGCTATATACTCGGGGCTCGAAGAGAAGTAAAATGCGCCGTCGCCAACACTGGCGCGCCGCCACCGCGGGGCCCCCAATTTCGTGGTGACCGTGCTCGGTCGAGCAGAAACGAGAATTCAGACCAGTGAAAAAAAAAAAAGTGTACCACGGCGTGTGCATGCGGCATTGCCTTTCAAGGCGTACCAAGCCGAAAAAGGACAACACAAGAAAAGAGAGAGAGAGAGAGAGAGAGATTGAAGATAGTAAAAAATAAATGGCGACACCCCGGTCATCGTCGAAGCCTGCTCGTGCGCTCGAGGGGCGTGCTTCAAAATTCGGAAAAAGACACAAAGCACGAAATGAAAAAAAAAAAGGGGGGGGGGGAGGAGGGGTCCTTCACGGGTCACGTGTCGCTGAAGCGATGATGGAGATCGCTCTCTCTCGCGGCGGGCCGGTCCCACGCTGAGCGGACCCTGGCATGCGTAACCGGTTGGCCGTACGCACACGCATCGGCACATATCTGCGGAAAGAGCTCATACTTACACGGTCGTTCTTCCTTTATACCTCTTGCCGCGCTCTGGTTGCCTCGTAACACTGATCGGCGTCCACCGCGTGGCCTATGGTGTATTCCAAAGGCGTTACGCTGTTTTTGCCGCCAGCGCACCAGCAAAAGGGCGGTGCGCCCTGGTTCCGTCTCTGGCGGATGTGCTTACGTCAGTTGTCTGGTTTTGCGCTGTTTCGTTGCCTTCGGCCACGGTCTTCAATTAAACTGACGATCTGAGCTCTCTTCAGACTCCGCCCCCCCCCCCCCTCAACCAAACCCCCGGCCTTCACACACTATGTATAGTGCGCTCCTGTCTGTTATCTTCACCGTTGGCAGAGGCAATAAAGTACAAAAATAAAACGTCCACATACCTGTCTTCGGTCAGCGTTCGCTATACTAGGCAACAATCTGTCTAGATTATACATATTCTGGGCGAATGGTGATTCCAATGGCGATAGCATGCGGCTGCTTAGGATTTTTTTTTTCAGATGATCTTCTTTTTAATTATGGGCTTTTGCGTGCCAAAACCACGATCTGATCATGAGGCACGCGTAGCGGGGGACTCTGGAAATTTGGACCACCCGGGGTTCTTTAACGTGCCCCTAAATCTAAGTTGACGGGTGTTTTCGCATTTCGCCCCCATCGAAATGCGGCCGCCGTGGCCGGGATTCGATCCCGTGACTTCGTGTTTAGCAGCCCGACACCATAGCTACTAAGAAACCACGGCGGTTCCAGAGTATGACTATGTATATAAATCGATAGACTGAGCCCCCGCTTTTGTTCTGGAATTATTTCCACCGGCTGCCTTTTTCCAGATTCGGCGTTATAGCGAGCCTTCTTGACACATCCGCACAAGATTAATGAAAAAGAAGTCGCTGCGGATAGAAAAAAAGAGAGCAAACATTTAGTTCATTCAAATTTATATACGCATTCACTACAATGAGTTCGAAAGAGAAAGGTGAAACTACGAGATTCACTGCCGCATTTTCTCCAAATGTCGCCTTTACTTTTTAGGTAAGAGCAAATGTGTTGTTCCCATCCCATCAGATTCATTTCCAGTTAGCCATTATAGACCTGCACCATTTTTAGAGGGAAACCAAACCAAACCAAATCAAACCGCTTCCAAAGCTTGCAAGCAAGCTTACTAGTCGGCAGAACGGGTCTCCGTAGTTATGTATAGTCTTTTTCTGTTTCTGAAGTTTCGAGGGCCACGAAAATTTTCGGGAGTTTCCATCACGCATGCTCAGGCTCCGGACGGCCAAAGATAGCAGGCGTGGCGCTATAGAGCTCAACACTATGTGAAGTGTTTCTCATTTCGTCTGAAGCTTTGAAGCACCAAATTTTGTAGAAGCTCAGACACACAGCCCAGCGAGAAGTTCGATTATTATCGGAGTACACTTCTAAAGCTTTTGCATTGCCTGCTCTGTGCGAACACCTTACTAGAAACACTGGAAACCCAGCCGTATAGCTTCTTGCAGCAGTCAATCGTGTCTGGCGCGGTCGGGACACTCATGACCGACACAACTTGTCAATACGGCCAAATAGCAAAGACGACACATCAATGGGCCCAAGGGCTGTCAATCAGGATCCTCACTCTCACCGGATCAGTAGTTGCCATGGCAACACCCGGCAGACAGTTCACTACTCGTGGTGAGTTGCCCTATGTAGGGTGGTGCCGCTTAAAATCTTCCGGTCTGTCAGACCACTGGTCGACAGTGTTGTTCGCCAGCTATAAACCGTCGTCAGATATGGATCGTAAGACGTGGCTCACAGCATTACAGCGCGTCAAACTGAATGCTGGCGGAGGTCAAAGGGGGAGCACCTTAGAACCGATTGCAAGCTTACTTCCGCTTTCGACCAGCGCGAAGGCTTACCTCGCTAGGGCCATGGGCATGGAGCCATTATCAACTCATTACGCGAGCGCGACAGATAACCGCGCACACCCGAGATGCGGGGCCACGGGGGCAGAGACACTTCCCGCGAGAAGATGGCGGGCAAGAATTGCGCACGAAATGGGACAAAGTGACAGAGCAGCTCCGCGAAACGCGACGACGACAAGGTGCCAGCCGCAGTTCAAACGCGCGAAGGGTCAGCGTCGTTTTTTTTTTTTTTTTCCCCACACGGCTGGTTCTCCCTCATTACAAAAGGCACACTGGCCGCTCGCGCTGACAGCTTCTAGCTGGCTCGTTACACTTCCGGCCTCACTTTCTCCGCAATCACTGTGCTCGGGGTCGACTGCGCTCCGGGAGAAAGTGACAGCCTGCGAAGCACCCGTCGGTGCGTGTGTATACGTCTCTTTTCGCCACTTTCACTCTCACTGTCTTCCGGGCCACGCGGGGTGCAAGCGACACATGGCCGCGTACCCGGAACGAAAGCAAGCGGCCAGAACTGTTTCACGGCTGCCCTCTACGCTTTGCTTTTGAGCGTTTCATTTGTTGTCGTTTTTTTTTCTTTTTCTCTCGCGCGCCCTTCCTCCGCTGTCGTCGTATACGCACCGATGTGCGACAAGTTGTCACGCCTGCGCGGCAGGGCACCAGTGCGATCGGATGTAAGGAACACTGCGGTCGAATAGCCGATCACGCACCCGACGGTAACGGTTATCGATGCGTGCGATTATTATACCATCGTTGCACGGCTCGCTGAGCAAACGCGCGTTGTGGTTAGAGTTCGGGAGTCGAAGTGCCCAGTGTCGGCAGCACAGAACCATTATAGTATACATAGGACAGAGATCGAGAGAGAGAGCTGTTTAATGAAACCTGTAGAGGTTTTCCTGGTGCATTAGCATGCAGCTCCAGGTGGGCAGGATTTTAAGAAAATGAAATGATATGCACAGCGCACGTCGTAGGTACAAACATAAACGCAGTGAATTGTGAATGCCTGTGAGCATATATTGCGCTCGACGTTCCTGGCGGAGATGAGATTGTTTATATTTCTGGCACAATGATACTGAAACAGTACCCTCAACGCCAAGGTACAGCTTGGAAACAAAACAAAATAAAACAAACACGCTACATACTTTATGGATTCATTCGGCTCTGATCTCGTTTACTGCGACAACAGCGTCCTCCCCAGTGTGAACATTACCATTCATTTACATTTTTTTTTGCTTGCCTGCTCTATTCTAATACGGACGCTGAACAATGAGTCAGGACATATTTCAAGAACGAGGACTTCACGCTGATACGTACCGCATGGTGTTTAGGAGTGTGGAGAGGCGAAAACGTGCTGGTCACGCAATACGATTATCACCCATCAGCGAAATCTTTACCCGCATAATGTCACAGGCAGCACGGCCAACCGCAAGCTGCTCAATCGCGTCGCGTGTCAATCGAGCGCCCACTATACGTGCACATTAGGGACGAGCAGAACGAGTTCCTGCTCGATACCGTTACACTACGGCTAGCTTTCGAGAGAAGCAGGCCAATCGATGCGGCAAGCGCACTGCTACTGTGTTGCGACTGCGGATTGGAAGCCGCTTCAGCGAAGAGCGTGGGCGCAGCGTTTAATGGAAGACGGAAGTGACCACGTTGTTCCTTCCGCTAAACGATGTGCATAACGCGAGGCGCGGAAGCTACCCTTTTCACGCTACACTTCCGTCTGGCACGTGAACGCAGTGATTCCCGTCTCTCCATCCCCCCGTCCCTACCCTCGCCCAAAATGACAGTCCTCAGTACGCAAGCACAGTTCAGTCAACTGGCTCAGCAACTTCGATGCCAGGATGCAGCGTTCCCACATCGCCTGCTCCCTTCCGGTCGGTCCATGGCCGCGTGCCACCCGGAACCAAAACAAACCCTGCTCTTTACTCGTCATTTTCGGCGTCGCACATTACGCGCGCGGGCTGGGCGACCGCGCGCGTTTTTGCGGGCGCTCCGGGACGGCGCAGCGTCCCGTTGCGACCGCGCCGGTCAATTGCGATCGCGAGCCGTGGCCTCTTGACGCCGAGAGAAATTCGCACGCGCGCTAGCTTGACGGGCCGCGTCACGCGGCGGCAAACGCGCTGTCGCCGCTTTTTTGTGCCAGAGCTCGCGCTCTCGAAGGCGGCGACGTTTCTTGTAAAGCGGGTCAGGCTCGGTTTGCCCATTTCGGTAGCACGCGCGCCTTTTGTTCGAGAGGTCCGTTGTGTGCCGACGGAGTGTCTTGAGAGGTGGTTTCGCGTGCTGTTTTTCTCGCACCAGTAAGCCTCGGAGAGAATGTTGATTGTCCTGCGTCAAAAGTAAATACATATAAAGAAAAGGAGGGGGCAGGTGGCAACACTAGAATGCGCCGGTGCGTGTGTGCACCACAATTTTCAGGGCATTTTCGTCCTCCTCTCTTCACTGTAATAATTAACTTGCGCGTTGCTGCTGCACTGAATGAGCGTGCCGCTGCTGGACTCGAGGGAGACGTTAGTGCAGGCTGGAGTGACTGGCCTAGCGAAATGCCTGACATGCTGCCGTTTTCTGTTGCGTAAAATGTGTACATCAAGCAGCGCTCTCTAAGAAAGGTTGCGTTCAGAAATAAGATACGCACGTAATTATGGAAAACAACGTGCCACTTCGTTATATACTTGTTCCGCGTATAAACAGAGCGTATATCAGCGATTGTTTGCGTTTGAACGACTGATTTTCGCAGCTCACAGACGAGCCGGTTGTTGGGCAGGCCGTACTGCGCTGTATAAAGTTTCGTCACTGCTAACCTCCTTGCCTTTCCCTTATCTCTCTCTCTCTTCGTCATTGGGAAGCCCCAGAAATTGAGTGAGAGGCATTGTCCTCACGTTCACAAGCTTTGTAGAGCCAGGAGCTCTACGGGAGTGCTGCTTAATAGAACCTGGAAAGAGGTGTTGGCTTGCGCACTGTGACTTCGGCACTTTTGATAAGCATTGAGGTTTGAGACGTATGCGTGTATCCATCATTGGGCACGCGACTGTATACACGTGCTTTCTCTTGTGCACGTCTCTATGCTGACGCAGTCACAGAAAATATTTTCAGTGTTTGTTACTCGTAAACGACAGTTTTTCGAAGTGCATTTCGAAGATCACATTCTTGAGCGAAAGGGCGCAACCTGTATTCTATGCATGCATATAAAAACTGTGACAATGACTTGTCATCCTGTAGATTCATTTCAAGTAGCTCCACCTTGCCAACTCACCGGCTATACTTCGTAAATGCAATACCATTTACCGTAACGCAGTTATTAAGAAGCTAATCAGTGATTGGTTTAATTAGTTGAATGGGCTGTTTCAGTTTCTCCAGCAAGTAATGTCCGCCTTTCTGAGTAATCCTGTTCAAGGACTAGAATTATGTCATCTGCAACAAGCAATGTTAAATAAATAGAGGAAAAACTTAACAGATCACCCCGTATACCTTGGCGTTCTTCTGGTTAACGTCACATGATAGAATCCCAGCCACCGCAGCCATTCCGTCGGGTACAGAATACGCAAAATATAATGTGCTTAGATTTAGGTGCGTGTTGAAGAGCCCCACGTAATCAAAGTTGATCCGGGGCCCCTTAGCCAACACTAGCTTTGGCACGTTGAACACCACGAACTCATTACTCACCTGTGGTAGTTCCTGTCACCATTGTCTAACCTCTCCCATATAATTAAACTGTCCCTCTATGTCTCTCTCTCATGCGCTCATTAGGATTATTGCTAATATAATTATCAGTTATAACTTTCCTACAAAGCTCAAAGAGCGCAAGTCTCTCAACTTCCACACAATGTGCGGCTACGTTACCTGGCGGAACAGTGCCAGAGGACGCCCGCGGTTCCTATGCTGGTGTCTGTTCCTACAATGACACAAACGCTCGCAACTCTTACGATCGCCGTTCGTATCATCATTTTAATCGTTCAGGACGGTGCGATTGCCAAGCGAGGTTTCCTGCGGGTACAATCGTTCATGCACGGCTTCAGCTGGATTAATACAATGAACACCGAACAGAGAACCATCAACAAGCCAACGAGGAATGGAGTGGCGCTCATATAACCCACTAGCGTAGTCGGTACCCTGCGCGAACAATACGGCTCGAAGAAGTTATCGAAGTGCGTGGGGAGGCATCTCGAACGGCTCGATGCCTCAACCTCCTTGGGCGCCCTTATTGAAAGCGCCGCGGCTAGTAAGGAACAACTGCAGTGAGAGTGGAGGGCAAAAGGAAAAAGGCTGTTCGCGTCCTTATACCCCCGCGCGCGTAATGGTCTTCGAGAGTGGTCTCTAATGGCGCCCGCAATTTCTTCTTCTACTTCTTCCGGTCCCCAACGCCCCATCAGGTCGAGAGAAGAGAAATTGCAGGGCCTCGGTCGCACGCGTTCTGCTAGGAGGACACTGTTTGCCAGCTGGGAAAGCGCTGTCTCTCAGTCCTTTTTTTCTCACTTTTTTTCTTTGCCGTTGCTTGTTTTCCTTCGGTGCTTGGCGGCCCGTACTTATCCTTACGTACCTGGAGGTCCTGTTTGTGTACACTCTCGCCTTGCGTTCCGGAACGCTTGTATTCGCGAACGACCCCCCCCCCCTCCCCCTTCATCCCACTTCGCGTTGCGCGACAGGGTCAGCTGGCGTGTCCACGTCCTAGAGTGGACAGGAGAGAGGGTGACGGAACGACATGGAAATGGAAACCGAAACAGCTACGCAGGCACGTTTGTAGCAGGTGCGGTTACTTTTCTTTCAGGTAAAGCTGCAGGCTGCGTGAAGTGTCGTTCTGAGGTACCAGGACAGTGAGTATAAGCCTGAGTGTTCTGGTGCGAGCTGTGGTGATTATGTTTCGAGCAAAACGAAATGTGCAATTTTGCTCCGTCGAATCTAGAAAAATAGGACTCGTATAGGAAAAGCCGAAGAAATCGGCCTTGTGTGGACTACTCCAGCGGGCTTTAGATGTTCTAAAGGGATGCAAATATAGAAGCCCTTGTAAAGCGTTCTCAGCCTTAAGCTCCGCACTCTTCTAGAAGTGCGTTCAAGAGAAATACGGTTTCAAATTCAACAGAGCCTATGTTACTCCGCACTGAGAGAATTGGGAGCATCAGGGAAGGAAAGCTTCGTAGGTTGCCGGTGAGGGCAAAGAGTTACGTGCGCCCAGCGAATGTTTCTACAGCGCAAGCAAGTATGGCACGAGAAGACAGACAGACAACGCCAGAGCGCGTGATACCGGCTTCTTTTATCGTCTCCATAAGCCGTCTGTACTAAAGAAAAACAGAACGTGCAGGGCATTAGTACGTGAAAATATGTGGGCTCGGGGTCTGTTCGGGGCAGTCGAAAGTTGAGACATGCACTGCTCCAGATCAAGTATATTTCTGTAGCTGGCACAGTTGATGCAAAATTTGCCAAGCACTTACGGGAACATCGCTTTCACTGTGTTTGCGCATTCGTTGTGTAAGTCATTGACAGCACATCTGTTGCTTCAGCGATGTGCAGTCTGGGTATTATGTCACGAGAAAAGGAAGAACGAAACTGGAGGTATTCCCGTAAGTGACCAATCCAATTATGCGAGGCCTGCAAGATTGTCTTCAATCGACCGCCTGTGTGATGCTCTGTACTGCAGGTATGTTAAATAGATCATAACTTAAGAGTGTTCGCATCTCGGAGAACGTGCAGACGTATAGGCGTGCGAAGCTGCTTAAAACTTGTTCCGTGCGTATCCGCTTCCTATACGTTTTATTGCGGCTCAAGGTAGCGTTTGGGCCAGGAATTCACCAAGCCCATTGACGAGTACGTCCGGTAGGAGGAAGGAAGGAAAAATGGCTTATTTTACATTATTTACAATGGCTCCAGATACGGAAGCTCACTCCATCTAGGAGCATGTTAAATGTCTGAGTTCACATCAGGACACCTCAGCACCACCTTCCTCATTGCACCAAAGGTCTCCGCGTTTAATACCGTCGTCTTCCCTAGGTGAGTAGACTAGGGAATCCGATGGCTGTATCGCGGCCAATCACAATCCTCGAATCGGTCGCAATATCCCGCCCATGATATCGCACAGTTCCGCCGAACTCCGCTTCCTATGTCGCACATTCGCACCCGCATACGGCGCAAGCGCGTAGCAATATGGGAGTACGAGGTCGAAGCCGGCCCCACGGTAGCATTCGACATTGGTCCTTTTCATCAATTATTTCAAGTTGTCAAGTTGAGGTAGAGGGGTCTTTTGTTTACCCGTCAACAGTCGGCGTCAACTCTGCGTCGACCTTTGGATAGGTGCTGAGGAAAGGGGAGGGGGGGGGGGGTTGCGTTGCCTCATAGTAAACGTCGAAGGAATGCTCATCGCAGTATTGAGAGGTAACAGCTTACAATTTTCTGCGGAAAAAAGAAGTGGCCGTACGGACGTTGGCGTGCGAAGTCGTTCGTAACAAAAATCTGTCAAGGAAGGAGTATTTGTGCTTGTATGAAGCTATGTTTTTTTTTTTTTTTTGGGGGGGGGCGCTTGCGCAAAGCTGTATTTCTGCTTTGCGGAAGCTCTTGCGCATCTCGCACACGTCGGATCGCTCAGACTTTACACGGTGCGACGTCGGCGCCGGCGGGACCGTGTAAGAATCTATAGCATCGTTCCATTTTTTTTCCTGTAAACTTAAAGAAAAAAGAGTACACAAGACAGGCTCTCTCTCTCTCTTTTTTATATTCAGTGACCCAGGCGCGAAGCAGGTCATCGAGGAAGAGACGACAAATTCGAAGGCACACACGTCTTGCGCTCCCGCCTTTCTCCTTGTCCCGCGACGCCCTGTTATCGCGCGATAGAAAAGATGCCTTCGCGCCCCGTACGTTATATAAGGCTTTCCTTTCGGTTTCCAGCGAAGAGCAGCTATATCACGGCTGGAGTGGAACTGCATATTTGGGAGCTCAACAATGGCGAGGCGTTCTGCCGATCCTCGACATTGATTCGTCTGCGAACGGTAGCTTCACTGTATACTTCCCGAAGTGGTTTGCTGGGCATTTCTTCGTATCGGCATATGCGATGGGGAGCGCGACAGCGGAAGGAGGATGAAAAAAAAAAAAGGAAGGCTCAATCTTAGCACCGAGGACGCGTTGTGGCTTTCAAAGTACGAATCACCGAATCAGCCACCATGTATTTACGGAATGAGCGGTTCTCGAAACAGCATCTCTTCTTCTCGAGAGGGAGTTTTCAATCTTCTGGCGATGTTGCTCATTGTTCCAATGCGTTTTGGTATCCATATATTGCGGGCCTAAGTTTGTGCACCAGATAACTCTGTCGGTCGAGCGGAGATAAGTTTTGTGCCCTTTAAGACAACGACGATATAGTGCCGCTTTTTTATTTGCAATATGGGAAGTTCTGCGAGACCCTGTTTTCGAAAACCTAGCTCTAGTTTTCCGTTGTGACCAAGTTGCAAAACACATGGTGTTTTTATTCCCTCTTTCCCGTCCACAAGGGTACAGTAGCCAACCAGGCGCATTTTTCGTTAACATCCCTGCCTTCTCTCTTTATTTCCTCCTCCTCCTCCTTGGTGGTGTTCTTGTAGGTATGGCATGTATCACAACGGCCGTGGCCAATAATTTTTCAGCTGTGTCTGAATTCTTCTGCGCACGTAACCTATTTAATCAGTAAGCCTCGGTGACTGTACTTGCTAAAAATATAATATATATTCGTTTGCCTATATATATGTTCCATATAATTCATCTTCTTTTGCCGCGGCAGCAACGTTTTAGGTATATCACATCGCCAAACGTTCGGTAAGTGTATTTGATTAGTCTTGCGCGTATGCGCGAGGTCGTAGGATACACGGCTGGCTTTCAAATCAGATGTGAACAGCTTAATCTCAACGTGCTAAGATACACTGGGACTATTCCACAGTAACTTAGCTGCTACTGTATTTTTCATCGGTATATAGACCGTTCGTAACTCATTCTGACATTGCTGAGAAGCACAAGCCCACTCTGCAACGGTGGCGATATTTTAGAGGCTAAAGGAGATGGAAGCGCTGTACCGGCAAGGCAAGGAAAATCGCCAAGGTCTTACGGATTATACCGTGCTTTATCGATGGGAGTGCTTTCTGTGATTAGGCAAACAACGTTGTAACGCGGGCGGAGCTTGCGCAAGGGCGTCAAGGTGCCACTTAAATTATAAAACATTCGCCGGCCCAGCAACCGTGTTTAATGTCTATTTAAATAGTTGAACAAATTTAGTGATCACAAACGAATCAATCTACCAGAATGTAGGCCGACTTAGTTTCGCGTGTGACGCTCATTAGTTGAAACCGTGTCGCTTGCGTAACGGAACGTGCATACGAGAGTCACCGCGCCTTGACATCATTTACAGCGCAGTTGGTTGAAAAGCACAAGCGGGCACGGTCAAAGAAGCGCCGCTTCGACGTGCTTGACCCAGATTTGACCATCGCTGTCACAGTTTTTTATTTTCTTTTTCGGGAGCGGAGTTGGCATTCTTGTGCACTGTCACTGTGACATTTGTCATTTGTGTTGCCATTGAAGAATACCTCAATCACTCGATGCTATATATATATATATATATATATATACATCCAATTCTGGGCCGAGTCTCCCGCAATAGGTCCACGCCACTGATTACCCATACCAGCCACCGAAACCGTCATCAGCACTGCAACCGTCACAGACGGCAAAAACAAAGACGACGACGACGACAACAACAACAACAACAACTTGTGATTTTCCGCACTCATCCCCGCGAGAACAGCGACCTTTACGTGGCAGTTTGGTTAAAGACGATGCTGCGCCACGCGCACCGGAGCTCGGGTGTCGAACCGCGTCACGCCAGGTCGAGCGTGCCGTGGTCGCCCCGACGGTTCCTGCAGGCGTCAAATGGAGCGTGCGAGCGCGCGCACCAAGCCCCGGATCGTTCTACTACGCCCGCGCAGGTGGAGGCGGCAAAGGGGAGAGAAAGAGCGAAGTCTTGCCGGGGAAGCGGTCGCGCGTCTCGTGTCGCGGCTGACCCCGGCCCCTCCCCGTTTGCCGTTGCATCGCTGATGCGTGCACAATCAGTAATCGCATACCGACATCGAGAGCGAGCCCGCGCGATTCAAGGACGCGTGTGAGAGGTCGGTGCGCGCGGCTGCATATATGAGACCGCTCGAGGTCTGTACTTGGGACTGTTTCGCTTGCCGCGCCTGCCCTGTCGCGCGACACCTTGTCGTGCCACTTACGTAGCTGGTGGTAGGGTGCGTTCTCGTTTCTAGGCAGAAGCGAACGAGGCCCTACTAGCGCGCGCCCGATGCTCAATAACCACGAGATTTTTCGCTATAGAGCAAATATTTGTCACTTTTTGATGCTCAACTTCAGATTTTTTAAGCAGGAGCGTGTATGAAAAGTGCGCTTCTAGAGCTTTTGCGCCACACCTTGAAGTCTATGTGCTATTTATTTATTTATTTATTTATTTATTCTTTTATTTATGTTCATGCGAGAAGAATCATCGCTGTCGATATCGAACCAGCAGGTTATGTCACTATAGGCGAGTGAGAGACTCGTGATGTTACTGGAGTACGAGTAACGTCACAAGTAACGCACACACTATATTATGTATGCATTCCTTTCTTTTTTTATGCAGACCGATCTATCTTTGATTAAAGCAAGCCTGTCGAGCGCTTATACGTACGTACCTCATTGCTACGTACAACCACCTAAAGAAATATTGTGGGACACGCCAAGGCCTGGCAGCGTACCGTGGCGCGGCACCACACCAAAACTAATCTGCGCAGGCGCAGTGACTTGCAGAGGTGTGGCTGCTGCTGCGATGTCTAGGCGCGCCGATGGCAACGCTTGCCGGAGTCGATGACGCAGTGCACGGGGCTTGAGGTGGTAAAACCGCCGTCTGTTCGCATAGGGCACACAAATTCAAGGTTGACTTGCCGCACAGGCGATATGCTCCCGAAAGCATTATTATTTATTTATTTTTTATTTATATATACAGGTTCGTACAGCGCCCTTCTGGGCATTAGTGCCGGAGGAAGGTATGAAACGTGAACTGCACACATGCGGTGCAGTAAAACGCCGGGGCGCAGGCTTGGCGGGCCTAATCAGTGCAGTAGACGAACGTGAAGCCACGCCTCGAAGCGTCGCTGTGCCTGCACCATGGCCTCCGAGATTCGGAGGCTGCGCCTGCGCCCTGGCCTCCGAGACTCGGAGGCCATCCCTGCACAGATTAGCTTGGGTGCGCGGCCGTGGCAGCTGCACTGGCGCTCCGCGGAGCGCAGCTATACGCGTTCGCGTGCCCCCGCAACATTTTGCGCGAGATAAGACATGGTTTCTTTTTATCTCTCGGGAAATATTTGGGTATTCCAAATTCAGCAATGTACGAGTAAGCGGCGCTTTTTTTTGCACTGAGACCATTTTGCAAAGCGATATATAACGAGCCAAAGTGATAACAATCAGGCGACCGGCGATGTGACGACAGCGTTCGGTCGCCACATTTCAAGTTTCGTAGATAAATTTTCCCGATCCTTTCTTTCCCTTAGAGTGCACTTACCGAAGCGCAGCTGACTGTGTGAGCATCCGCAAAAGAAATTTTGTATAAATTAAAAACAAGAAATCCCTGTCCTTTTTCCTGCCTCGCGCGCAATCGCTTCTGACCAATCGCCTTGGCCCTTTTTGCAAGGCATCCCTGCCAAAGAGGAAAGCGACAAGGACTGTTTACAAAATAGAGATATTGAATAAACAAGAAAAAAAAACTCGATTCCCGCTTCTTTCCGACCTACACTTTGTAATACTGTCACCATATTCGAAGCCCACGCACGCCGAGAAGTGACAAGAAGAAAACGTCCTTTCCGCACTCCTATCTCAGCATGCGATTATAAGCATCCGCGTATATAACGCCGCCGTGGAGGAAGCTAGCGAACGTGAGGCGTCGCTTGGAACAGAGATGCGAGGAATTCCTAGCGAGTCTCCAAAAAGAAAGTGAAAGTGGTAATCTCGCGCACCGCGGTGGTACGTCCTTTCAGCAA
This sequence comes from Dermacentor variabilis, assembly GCF_050947875.1. Lineage (NCBI taxonomy): Eukaryota > Metazoa > Arthropoda > Arachnida > Ixodida > Ixodidae > Dermacentor > Dermacentor variabilis. The sequence continues at coordinate 148,707,291 of NC_134573.1, forward strand.
CGCCACCGGCCGCCAGTTGGCAAGATCGCGTCGCGCAGGGGCGGATGTGCGCAGGCGGACGAGGTAAGACGTACCACGAGGTGGCGTGGCGCGTCTTGGGCAGCTACCAATATCTGCAAAGCAGCTGCCTGTCGAGGAAAGAAAAAGAAATACTCAGAACGGGGATGCGTACGTGATGGCTCGCCCACAGTCGGCGTGGCATACAAAGCAGCCTTGTTTCGAGCGAGAATGCGGCTTACGTATCCACGGCCCAGTGAAAAAGACAGGCGCAATCTCGCTTGGCTAAGTGGCATGAACCTGTTGTCCGATAGCTGCTCGGCAAGAATAGACGAGGTAGACGTTCCTCTCCTTAAAGAAGCAACAATATCGTGCAGGAGAACTCGAGCACTATAATGAACGTAACTATCGGCAATGTACGGCGCACAGCTAAAACGGTTCGTTCCTAACGTTAACGGGTTAATTGCTTTGGCTTAACGACCTAGAGAGATAGAGAGGGATATATATAAGGAAGGCAGGGATATTAATTAGTCAAGAGTCCGGTTGGCTACCCTACACTGGGGGAAGGGAGAAGGGAAACAGAGAATGGAAAGACAGAGAGGGGGTATATAGATGTGAACGGACAGTACTAGAGTCAAAGTCGCTCGTACAAACCAGACGTTCTCAGAAATCACAAAAGTGCCTTCACTGCCTTCTGAGCCCATGATCGGTGGGGACGGTGTTCTAGTACTGTCTGTCCACTCAGAGGACGATCATCTAATTTTCTGAACGTCCTAAAGAAGTGCTTGGGCAGTGAGGAACATCATAGCTGCTTAAGTGCGTGTGTCTGTGCCTTTGGTTGCGTGTGTGTTACACGAGCATTTCCCTCCCATATTCAGAATGCAGCCGCGGCGGCTAGGAGTCGAACCGGCAACCTTGAGCTAAGAAGCGGAACACCATAGTCGCTGAAGTGAATCGCAGGGGGTGCACGAGACTACAGCTGTAGAGATGAAATAATAATAAAAAAAAAAGATGGGGGTGGGTTGTAGTGATTGGGTGAGTATGTGTGTACTGCGAGGGGGAAGGGGAAAGGCGCTGGTTATCGCTGTCTTCGCAAGCAGGCACTATTCGTTTATTTATTTAATTGCAGCACCGTCAGGATATAAATAGATTACAGAGAGGAAGGGAATACATATTGGAAGACTATGTATGTCACTATATCACTACAATGCCACTACTCTTAAAAACAAATACAAGAAATTAAAGAGAAACAATGACAAAATACAGAAATCACTCGATGGCCTGGGACAACACAGCTCTTTTTCCTCATATGCTACGTAGTTGCGAGAATAACGAAGAAACAAACAAACCATAAAATATGTCTGTGAAGTCCTTTGCATGCAGATGAAGGTAGCATCAACGGAACGGCTCAGTTTTTCTTCTTTATGCCCTTGGGAAGCCAAACGCGTTCTTTTCTCATACTTCTGTCTCTACCAGTCCGGAGGTCGCGAGAGTCGAAGCATAACGATTGAGGAAATGCATCGCCTCGTCCGTCATCTCTCACAGGTCGTAGTTATATGTGCATCGTGAAGCATCGTGGACGCGGTTTGGTGAGGTTGTGGTTAAGGCATACCGCTGAAATGCCGTCATGCCGGCAATAACAGGCCGGTTCTTCAGAAGAAAAAAAAAATTGTGTGGAGTAGTTGTCATCGCAGGCGTCCTCCGGTATCATTCATCGAGCAGACCAATTTTAGAGCCCCTGAGGAGCTCGCAGCATAATACTTCCTCGACGGAAAAGAAGTGTCTGTCGTCGGCGATCTTGATGGCTCGCGTTGGTATCGCGTACTGTATGGAAGCACGCACGACACGTCTCCGGAGCTCAGCATGGGACAGTTTAAATATAGAATTTTGTTCTGTCATCTATAGCTGGCGACAACGTGATCAGGAAAGCGCTGCTGTCGCAATTTGTCATTATTCGTTGTTTTTTTCGAGGACCTGAACTGTCTCATACACGACTGCACATGACAGGCCTGGTTGTATATAGTTGACCAGGCGGTATATGCTATACAGTGAAGCGCGTCATACGCGGCGAGGTTTCGTGCTTGAACTTGACGCGCTCGCATGCTTCATCACTGCATAAGCTCGCGCGCAAGGCACGGACCAAGTTACAAAACGAAGGAATTCGCGCTTTACTTCCGTTCTCGTCGCGTCCCATTCTCTCCTCCTCGCCAGCATCTCTGATCTTAGTATTCTGTTACATTTGTGCCTCGATACCTGCTTAGCCTGACACACTTCGGCGGCTTGTGTTGCCGTTTATTTAACCGGCACGATTGTGGCGCTGATTGAATTTATTCAGTTGAGGCATGCCAACTTTGCTTTTAAGTGAGTAATATTGCGAAATGCTCCGTGTTATTACTATTTTCACTCCTGGCGACAAAAGAGACGCAACGAAACGGCTAAAGACTCGCTCAAAACTGCCTGTATAACACGCCAGGCACCACTCGGTGCAGTGCGGTGTCTCTCTAACTCAGGGTTACCGCGCAGCAACGCTTTGAGTCGCGCGGTACGTACAGTGTAGTGCATACGTGCGTACACCCAACGGGACGATGCCGGCGATGCGTGCAGGGCGTAGCGAAAGGCGGCAGGAAGTGCGGGCGTGTATATAAACGCGCGCGCGCATGCGCGTTCCGCATGAGAAACCTCGGGCGTGCTGCACGGCGAAAGTCGCCGGCGTCCGACGCTGCAGTCATGGAGAAACAAATGCTGAGCGTGGGAGCAGCGAGGGGCCGATATACGCCAACACGGCGAGCGTCGCGGGCGCGCAGGAGCCTCTTCGCCGTCACCTTGGTTGTTTTTTTTTTTTCTTCCTTTCCTGCCGCGTAGTCATCGTCGTCTTCTTCGGTACGCTTGGCTGGCTCGCGTCGCGAGGCACGGTGTCCCCCGCAAGCAACTTTCTTCTTCGCAAAACTGCCGCCATTTCGTTGCGTCAGCGAGCGGTGTCGTCTGTTCCGGCGTGGTCAGAGAGGAGCGCGATAGTGGCGTAACTGCACGGCGCTGAAGAGGGCAAGCCAAGTGTCGCCACAAAAGAAGGAAGAAGACGACGACACTGAAGTGCTCGTTTACAGTTTTTGTCAAAAGTACGCGGGCTACGTTGCGTGCGACCGCAATGCTATTACAGGCTCTTTAAAGGAGTTCGTGCCATAAGTACCAATCCCCTGGGAAACGACATCGCATTCAAAATCCAGCGATCCGAAGTGTCAGGAGCGCGATGAAAACTGCAGCGCAAAGCGGCATGGTGAGGGCGCGACAGGAGTAGCACGCATATACTTATGACAAATGCTGTAGCTTAAGGCGACGCGTGCCTTTTCACCTCTACATTGGGAAACCAGGCGAGCGAAAGTAGATGGATGGAATATATTGCGTAGGTTTTCTTATTTATTTGATGATACTGGAAACACCGGCAGCGCAGGCATAGAAATTATGGCGTTCTTCTGTTGAGCACGGGTTCCCGGGTTCGATTCCCGGCTGCGGCGGATGCCGCAGGAATTGTCCAAATTGATTCGGAGATGGCTTAGGGCATTCCTTATAACCCAATGTGCATTTTCGAAAAGTTGGACCGTATATTTATAATTGGAAATGTTGGTGACTTGCATTTTCATCTTTTCCACGACAGTTGACTGTCAAATGGCAAACAACGGCATGATAAACTAAATAGACGCACGCACGCACGCAATGATGACAATTTGTCGCAAACGTGCTGAAAATGACGACCAATGTGGTCGACTTCCGTTTCTTTGCGTTTTGCTGACCCTTAATATCTCTTCAGGCCTTCCCAGAGCATAAACCAGATGTTGCTGTCACTGCCCTGTGTAAAAACAGTGATGACATGCATTGCACGTAAAGAGAGTAATCTAACGATAGATGTGAACACGGCTGCGCTGCAGTAAATATGGAAGCCTCAGAGAACTGAATGTCAGCTAATAGCGTTGCACAAATGTATTGTGCTTCTAGCTCTTGCAACATAGTAATCAAAAGCCGGGCCTTACAGCGGCTAACCGCCGCGTTTCTATACCTTTCATGTTTCTCTGCAGACATTCAAACTTCGCGGTGCCAAAATGTCAAAAAGCATCATTTTGCGAGACTAAATAATGACTAATAACGTCCGTAGAAAAAAAGAAAGCAAAAGCTGTTTATAAGGCAATATCTCGGGCATCAGAATATGAGCTGGTGACTGCGCAGTGCAACGTAGTGTATGCGTACACGTACACACAGACGAGCAGTTGGCTTTATTTATACGCCTGCCCATCCGACATGGCGCGTTGTCAGCGCTTGGCCACGGCATAGAGAGACAGACACACGCTCTGCGCGTTGAAAAGCCAACGCTAACATGCATAAAATCCGGCCATGATTTCCTCCTGTGCTCACGGCGTCGCAGCTGTCTGCAGGCCGACGCCGTCACGATAGATTCAGTTTTACTCGTATCCGCACAAGCAGGAAAAGAAGACCGCAAGCCGCGATGACACGTCGGCATACTTCCTCTCGCTCGCAATCTCGATTTCTTTTCCTTTCATTTTTCTCTACAGACGCCGCCAAAGTCGCAACGAGGAAGCCACTCCGGCGGCCAGAAATTGTTTTCCCCTTGAAAACCGCAACAGAGAGCAGACAGCGGCGCGAAGAAACAGCGAAAGTGCTTCGCTTTTGGATCGACGAATGAAGGCGGTTTGGTTTTGAAGCTATAGTTTCGGACCGTCCGGGGCTCCCGACAGCTCGGCGCCTTCATATCGCGTTGATCCCATTCCAACACCCACTGACCGATCCGCCCCGTTCCGTGTGCAGCTTCTTTTCGACTGCCGTTTCTCCGTTTCTCTCTTTTTTCTTTTGTCTTCACTCGTGCGCTTTGCGTTCATACTCGGCATACGGGTCGCGCTGTCAGTGCATATATACTGTTGTTCATGCGACAAGCGCGAGCCTCTTGCGCGCCTACGGGGGAGGACTCACAAATCTATTTCGAGACTCTAGCTTCTCCGCCCATCCGCTATTCTTTGAAATAAATAACGAGAAATGTGAAAGGCGTCCGCTGGGGCGGTGCGCGCATGAGGGAAGTAAGCACGCGAACGGCCCTTTTGTTCCGAATCCAGTGGGCGGTCGGCTCGTAACACGCGCTTTGGGAGAAGGTCCCAGGAAGAACGCGTTGCGTGCGATCGCCCGAAAAACATGTTCTGAGCAGAAACCGGCCGCACGGTTTTCTCTCTCATTGATTTCTGACGCTTCTCAACCTGACGCATCTTTCTCTCTCTCTCTCTCTAACGTGAAACGCGCGCTGCTAGAGGAGAGTTCCTGTACAAGCGGTCGAGATAATACTTTTTTTTTTCTCAAGTCAGAAAGGACGGTAAATTGTGAGGAAACATTCGAAGAGCGCATAGGCATCTGTCGGAGGTGTACATAGATGCAACCGTATAGTGAACGTCAAGAAGACATGCGCGCAGTGAATCAGAGACCCGAAACGGAGACACCCAGGCGCATGTGGCCACCCGCCTGCAGTTCCGAAGCTGCTCGACTGCCGCGAATGAAAGCGTTCGAAAAACGCGACTGCATGCGTTGTTGGCAGTGCGCTTTCTCGGGGCTGCCAAGGCGCGTTAGCAACGGTTGCGCCGCTGTGCGGGGCTGTGCTGCGACATCCCGCCGTGCGGAATCAGTGTGAATCACGCTGTGCGCGCCGCGTGCGACCAGTGGCGGCATAAGTGAGACGTGTGGAGGCAGAGGTGCCGAACTGCGCAGGCTTTTTTACGTCGAATAATAATAGTACGTAGAGAGATCGGTAGATTGACCGTGCCCGATTCTCTCCCGCATTTCTGTTGTCGCCATTTCAATTAAATGCACAGTTGCGAGGATGGACATGCTGCGGCAAGTCGAATACAACGATTGATAGTTATTTAAGAATAATTTAACCTTTTAAATTAATATAGCTTGCTAGGAAGAATAAACTAAAATAGGTATTTTAATACGTATGAATATCGCTGGGTTACTTGCTTTAGGAAAAAGCAAGAAGGGGAGTGAGTTCGCTTTACTATGAACGTAAGAAATGAGGACTTAAGAATCAAGTTAGATTGCTACAATACGGTTTCCAACGCTTCAAAAAGCAGAAAGTACATTAAACATGTGCTAAAGTCTCTGAATATTGAAGTTTATTTGCTTATGCAGGTGGTCGGAGTGCCTAGCAATGGTCGGAGTTGATATATGTAAACTACATAAAATATAAACTAAATTAGCTCTTGCAGTCATTGAAGATAAAGAGAATACGAGTAAATTAAACTTCTAAAGGAAGGAACAATAACTTTATAGTTTGAATTACCTGATAAAAAATAACAATTTCCCTTTGCCTTGTTCTTTAATTGTATGCACAGACGAGGCACTAAGAGCTGGCCACCAGCAACAAATGTTCACGGACGACGCGCTGAGCCGCGAAAGAAAATATACTAAGAAAGGAACTACACTCCCCATTGAATTAGGCGCCGAGCCTGGAATAGAAAGTTGTACTTGAACCATTAAATGCGATGGTGGCACGTGTGAATGCAGATTGGGCTGCTCAACCGGAGGATACGTCTTATAGCGACAAGGAAATGTATACTTTCTTCGTTGCTTTCCTACTGAACTTTTTTTTTCGCAGCTATTGCACTTCCTTAACTATTGTCCCCTGCGGCATAATGCAGCTGGTTCTCGTTTGGTGAAGACATCTGTACTTTTCCTGGCGTTGGAGATGGCCCCCTTTCTAATCGTAATTGAACATCTTTCTTGTGCTTAGGCTGCGCAGCGCCCCATCGCAGTTCACCCGCTGTAGCTTTCCCTATCGCGGTGGTTGATCAGCGCGTTGTGGACATCGATTAGAGGTGTGGCTTCGTGGGTACATTCGGGTTTTTCCGGCAGGTTTCCCATCTTACAGTCCACATTGGAGCTGAGCATCATTTGTTGCTACTGGACGGAAACAAAGGCTTAGCCTAGAACCGATCTTTTGGTTAATGAAAGGCGTACAAGCACAGAGATCAGAAATTAGTTCCACGTGCTATTTAATCAGTGAGCCCCATCCGTGCGTTTGTACATTTCCTCTTCACGTTCTACTTCCGGTATAGAGCAAGCCAGGAAAACAACTCTAACTTAACAAGGCAACCAAACCTCCGAGAATCGAGTTATGCAATAACAGAAAAATAAAGGGGGAAAAAAGGGAATGAAAGAAAGAAAACTAAAACGGACAGTCGCTTGTGTTCATGAACACTGACAAAATAATGACCGATTAGTGTTTCGTTTGTGACTTTTCGGCGTTAAAGGGAAGTAGCGCAGGTTTCGACGCATTTTCGCGCTAATTCGCCGCAGTGCTAGCTGCACAAACTAGCACGGGTAACGCCGTTGTCGACTTGCATCACGAAAATTAAACAAAAGAAATATTAAAACAACGGGCGCTCCCACGGGCAAAGTATATTAAGAGAGGCATAGAGGCCCACTGTGGAAAACAGGCGCTTTAGAAAGCTTCCTTCTCGAATCTTCCTTTTTTTTTTTTCAAGCTCCGGGAGCGGAGAGTGGCCGACCATTTTCGTTGCGCGCAATTATGATACAAGATAGCTTTTTGTTTATTTTTATTTTTCTAAGAAACCGGGCCGCCCGCACTTCGCCGACGTTCTAGCTGGCGTTTCTCAGGTGTTTCTCGAGAGGATCGCGCGTAAGCCCTCAGCGAGCACTGGCCAGTGGCGTCCTTCCTTCTCTGTGGTGCGCGTATCGTTGGCTTTCTCGGCGCGGCGGTGGATAATCAGAGCGTGCCGAGCACGTGTCTGTGTACACACGTCACGTACGCCCTCGTAAAACAAGGAGCCGATTCGGTCCGATGGCGGGCGAGGCTTTTCAGCGTGTGCGAATGCATGCGTGGGTATACGTTTGTTTTAGCGCTGGACCTACCGTAGCGCAGGAAAGCGTTGCAGGCAGAGAAAGAACCCGAACATTGCCGAGTCGACAGCGAAAGTTTTAAACTCTGCCTTCGCAGAAATGGCTACTGACGTTCAGTAACTCTTCTATACAGTGCTCATTGAAGGCTGTAGTAACAGGAATTCTTTAGGATCTCAACAGGTACACTTGTAAGGGGATCCGCCTTGCAGGTTGGCATATCATTCGTGGGGATAATGAGGGAATCCGCAGACGTGCACATTTTCAAATTGCCAGGACACTAAGATTTACCGTACGGCAGCATTTACCGTACGACCAAGTAGCCTTTTGTTATGGAGATGCAAGGTTTTCTTTGTTTGTTTTAATTACGGGGTTTTACGTGCCAAAACCACTTTCTGATTATGAGGCACGCCGTAGTGGAGGACTCCGGAAATGTCGACCACCTGGGGTTCTTTAGCGTGCACCTAAATCTAAGTACACGGGTGTTTTCGCATTTCGCCCCCATCGAAATGCGGCCGCCGTGGCCGGGATTCGATCCCGCGACCTCGTGCTCAGCAGCGCAACACCATAGCCACTGAGCAACCATGGCGGGTTGGAGATACAAGGTGGCTAACGCTCTCTACCTATGCTCGAAATACGCACAAAACTCAATTCATGGTTTATCACATTGTGATATTAGATGGCTTGACAGGTTGAGATGAAACTCATTTCGGCCCTCACTATCATACCGTATTGCAATATCGCTTCACGGAAGGTGTACGGGGAGGCTGGAAAGTGACCTAGAATAACAGCCGGAGTTCATTGAAGTACGTGCGAAGTTCATTGAAGTTTGTATACGTGAGAACGCAAGCACCCTCACCTGTTACAGCAAGGATGAAATGAAATACGAACTGCTAATAATAAATCATAGACTGAAACGGATCATGCAGCACTTAGTTGAACCGCGAGACGCTGAGCCCTAAGCTTAGGTGAAATAATTCCGCAGTCAAATTTATTTATTGTCGGTCACAAGTCCTATGGATGAGATGGCCGCATGGATGACACAGTGTCAAGACGTGATAGCTGTGTGTCACCTTGCTATAGGAACCGAAAACGATGTAGAAAAAGCAAGTGATAATGCGAGGTCCTAGCGCTGAAAGAACTGTCAAAACTTTCGCAGAGCCGGACCAAACAATAAATAATGCTGGTGCCGGTTTACAGGATTTCAAACGCAGGACTTATCCTACCTACTGCGTACACTAGAAATGAGAAAGAGAAATTTGCCCGGACTGTAAGGTAAATTAACTGAATTATGGGGTCTTACGTGCCAAAACCACCATCTGACTATGAGGCACGCCGTAGTGGGGGACTCCGGCAATTTGGACATCCTGGGGTTCTTTAATGTGCACCTAAATATAAGCACACGGGTGTTTTCGCATTTCGCCCCCATCGATATGCGGCCGCCGTGGCCGGGATTCGATCCCGCGACCTCGTGCTTAGCCGCCCAACATAGCCACTAAGCAACCACGGCGGGTTAATGTAAGTTACACGAATGCATTCGAGTACGTGCATCAAGCAGCTTGTCCAAATGAGCAGGAATTAATTCTTCGACAACTTCAGTGGAACGCCTATCAACCAGTGTAGTTCTAATTTTCATCCTTCCTGCATCATCATAAGCGAAAAGATTTCAGGTGCAATACACGCTTCTTTCTTTTTTTTGTCAATGGCCCCCTTCCACACGAAAACGCTCGCTAATACGCAATGCATCCAAAATTGGTTTCAGCTACATCCTAACCGAAAAGGTAGGGGTTTTGTTTTGTACTATCATGCGCCCTCCTCCGCCAAACGCATGTTTCCTTCAACATTTAAAACAGCCCTATAGGCAGGGCTTTCAGCCAACTGCGAAGCGCCGCGACGTCCGGCTTAACGATGCTACATTGATAAGTTCTAGCCGCTTTTCCTCCTCCGTTTGGAAACGTGGCGGCGTAGGCACACTCCGCAGCCCGCGACTTGCATGCAGCGCTCGCGTGCGCGCGTTCCCGTGTATACATACTCACGCGCATCTACACGAACGTTCAGGCTTCCCCCATAGCCTGCGGCGCAGCCCGTCCGCGCTTACGCAAGCCTAGTTCCTTTGTGCTGCTCATGTAGCGGCGTGCCCGAAGAAGCGGGCCCGAAAGCGTCGCTGCTCTCTCGTGCCAGCGCCGCCGACGTGCGCAGCACGTTTGCCGCCGGGGCTGTATACTAAAGCTGCAGGGTCAACCTGATGCTAATCGCCGCTGTTGCTTGCCGCCGCCGCCACTCGCGAGAACTTTTGCAACGCGCGCTTCTCGGGCTTGTAATACCCGAGAGCAGCCGCTGCGAGGCTGCTGTATAGACGGAGTGTGTGTTCGCGTTCGACTGTGTGCTTTTAACTCTGGGCGCGCTGGAAAGCCCAGCTCGCCAAAACGCGCGCCGCCGCCTCCTTCGGTATAACCCGTCGCTTTGTTCAAAAGCGTATAGCGAGGACCGAGGAGCGTACAGAAAACACAGGGTGCTGGTTTGAGAAAGTTGGCACGGCATAGTTCAAGACGTGAAAAACGCAAAAGAGGACGGGGGCAACACGAGCACGAGAAATGGGGACGTGCGGACAATAGAGTTCCTGTGTACAACTTTGGGCAGAAGCATGAGAAGTTTACGCGAAAAAAGAAAAGAAAGAAAAAGAAACGCATTCACAAACGGATGTTAACTTCAGAGCGGCTCTTAAGAATGCAGACCTTACGACCAAAAAGCTTTGGGAAATCTACACCCAAATTTCTTTGTACGTCAGAAGCAAATCTTTGTGGCCACTGCGGCGCTGGCAAAGTCAAGCTCGAACTGTTGTACTCAATTTCATTCTAAACGTCTGGGCTGCAGGTGTGCACAAATGCGGCGTTTTCGCCACAACCCTTAATTGATTCAGTAATTTTCTAACAAGTGCACGTGTCCTTGCGCGTGTCCTCATTTGCGTATGTGTCGCTCGCATGTGCTCTTTATTGTGTTATGAAGAGTATAGAAGATGTCCTAAGCTTACCTCGGAAGCTTAGCTTAGGAAGCCTTAGGAAGCCTTAGGAAGCTTACCTCGGAATGATTGTTCGGCTGCTTTAAACGATCGAGCATCCTCTTTGTCAGTGCTCACGTTTTAACCCACAAAGAGCAGTCATTTCAGCCACCTTAGACAAACTGGACAAGCGTCCAATGACAGAAAACAAGATCCTTGGAACCTGGCCTACGCGAACGTCAGCGCGATCCGCTATGAAGGCGCTGCTGCGATATTTGAAAGACACGGGACTTTATGACAAATTGTGACTGTACACTGTGTGACGTAGGACTGTACGGTGACACTGCGTAAGACTAGGAACGCCTTTGCGGGCTGCGTGACAGTGCCCACAGAAATAGTTCGTGTGTACGTGCATGTGTGTGTGTGCTTAGGTTTCTTTTTCCCTTTTTTTATCCTTCTTTCTTTCTCACCTATTGCATCATCCCCTTGCCCCTCCCTTAGTGCAGGGTAACCAACCGGAGATAATCTCTGGTTAACCTCCCTGTCTTTCCTTTGCCTCTCTCTCTCTCTCTCTCTCTCTCTTTTAACACTTAGTGGGCTATTATAACGCCAACATATCGTCATCTGCAGTGATTAGGTTAAGCGGACGAAGATAAAATCTACGCTTATGAAGTAGAGAAAGAAGGAGGATAAATTGCTAATGTCAAGTGCTGACTGCGTGCCGATGCAGTGTGCACATTTTCTTCACGCACACATGAAATGCAGCATATGAATGAAGACTATCATGCGGTAAGAGAAACAAGGGCATATGCGGCTAAGCAGCAGGGATCACTCGCGAATTATTGTGGTGCTGTTGTGCAACCTGCTGATGCAATGTGCACATTGTAGGCGTGCTAAAAAAAAAAAGCAAGCGTCTCTTGTAAGTGGGGGTTCGGATGCTAACATATTTAAAAGCAGGGCAAACATAATCTTGTTGAACCGAAGCGATGAAGCTACGGCTGCCGAAACTGGGCCGTAAAATTATGCGGACGCTGTGTGTGCTGAAGTCATTCTTCTGCAGAGATGACGACAATTACATGAGTTGAGCGGGAGTACAACAGAGCAAAACAACTTATAGCACCAGGTACATCGAATGGCCATGCGTAAATAAACAATTTAAAAAAAAATTCTCGTAAATTAGCTCCTTTGCACACACGACATCACGTTTCTCCACCGCAGCTTATTAGTATTCAGCATTCATCTCCACACTAACTCGAGGTTAACAGACGACGCGACTCGCGGTTTAATCGCGAGTGAAAGGGCAGGGGCGTCAACATTCGAAAACCGGAACGCGGCTTCGTCCACGCACTTTTCGACCCAAGGTATACGTACTGCCGCAGGAAGGGGTGGCCGATTGGAAATTCTCACGGACCCCCCGCACAGGACAAACACTTTGAGCGCGCCCTGCGCAAGAGTGCAAACAACGTATCCCGCAAGGTCCGCAAATTACGCTTCGCTAGTCGCCGTCGCGAGCAGCGAGCGGTGAAAGGATTCCCTAGGGGCCTTTGAGTGAAGCGAGTTTACTTCCCTATTGCACAACCGACAGAGGCCTTGGGCGAGTGACTCTTCAATAGCCGTGGCGTACTATATGAAAGCCACGTCGTCAAACAACGGTTCTTAGAATTCCATGTACGCAAGCGCACTCGAGGAGTTCGTCGATCTATTCTCTCTCCTCTCCCTCTTTCTCTCTCTCCCTTTCTGCCATTTCCTAGAATAGCAGATGATAAAAGCACACTCCTATAGATGTGAGTTGCCGATAGTGAACTTGGCAAGTTTCCGCGTCCGGTAATGTCTGGCGCAATAAAAAAGACCCCCCGAACGCTACACCACCCCCTTGCTTATGCCATCGTGTACACCAGAGGTATGCGCGCGCTCGACCAAGCGTTCGCACGTACGTGCCGTTAATCCTGCTGCAGCCGTGATTGCTTCAATGCCAAAGCGGCCTGCGCGTGCGATCGATTGGCTGCACGTTATAGCATACATACGACGCAGCCGTCAGTCGTTCTGGCAAAGGAAACGAGGCAAACTTCCGCACATCGCTCGCGACCATAAATGCGGACGGACAAAGCTATAGTTCGTGCTGGCAACGCGTCGCGATGTGCTTAGTGGGATCATTGCCTCGGAGATTTTCGACGCTGCGCGAAGGTTGCGGGGAAACATGCATGCACCGCGCTGACAATCTCGGAAGCCAATGCGAAACAAGGAGTCTTCGTGCAAATATTGCGGCTAGTGAAGTCTGATAGCAGTGTTTGCTTGACGCGGCGATGTGACGCTCCAGCCAGCACAATAATTTAAGGAATTGCTGCTTTTTGTACTTGCTTAGACTTTCGCTCTTCAAATGCTGTCGGGAGTTGTTTCTTACTACCGCGAATTGGTTAGAGATGGTTAGTTTAGCTAAACGTCTGTGCGCTGCTATTTGACTACTTTCCGAGATATTCAGAGGGAAGTTGTCGTTTAGATTCTGAATAGTAACTGATCTGTGGTGAATGTTCGTTGCTGGTATACATGCCTATACGCAAGGCAGTTCTATTTATTTAATGTGTTTAAAATTCTTCACTGAGAATGCGATTCATTTAGTTGATATAGAGGAACGTTTCGAGGCGTATAAGATACACTGTTGGACTTAAAACAAATAACTGAGGAAACCATAACTGTGCTCTTAAAGAAGACAAAGCGCCCAAAACGAGAAATATCTCAGCCCGGCACGAATCCATCCATTCGTACTGCTATGATTCTTGTGGTGGTTCTACCAATTCAGTCTCAGGCATTCCTTTATTTTCGAATGCCGAAAATCTGTGGTTCGAATCTGTGGTTCGAAGCTCGAATCTGTGGTTCAGCTCGAACTATAAACAGCCGAATGTGGCACGCTCTGTTCGTTAACATCAGTCTGCATCTCTTGTGGGGTAGTGTTCTCGGTTCATTTCTCCTAGGGCCCTTAGATGGAATTCTGCAGAAGCCCGGATAATTTCGTTCTTCTCTTTTTTTCTGCAGGCTCGGTTTATGGTTTAGTGATCTTGGCTTTACTGGCTAGTCTGTACGCGCCGTCCAAATCAGAAGGAGTCCACATCAGCTATAGCTGCAAAACTAAAGCCGAAATAGCTTGTGATCGCTGTGATCTAGCGTTCCAACGCACTGCATTATCTGTATATGCGACAGCTCGCAGAGTCATGGGAGATAGCAGTGGTGCATATATAGCACCGAGCAAGGTCTATTTAGAAAAAAACTGCGAATGAAATGCGCGTGCTGGGATAAATAATCAAGTAGCCTGTCGCTCATGAGTTGCACGCGTTAAGCTGGTCTTCCTCGGGCCCGCTTAATATTTCGCCCCATGGTATCAGGCCATATAACATCACTTATATCGCACTGCAAGATCGTGTGTGGTCCTCTAAACTGGCGGACGCCGAGCGGCCGATGACAGCAGCTCCTTTTGACAGGATGAAAGCCGCCTACACGTCGGGTACAATGCACCACGGATGTCAAAAGAATCGCGGCCTCTCCGCGAGGCATTGTTTCTGCGTCCACGTCGAGGGGAACGTAGGGCCCGGACGTTGATCCGTGACTAACCGACGACTCGCGGCGAGCCAGAACAAACATATCCACGCGCGCTGTGCTCGTTCCCCAATGCGAAGACTCGCGGTGCGATGATGCGCAGCTTCCCTCCATGACTGACAAGCGCGGCGAAGCAACGCCGCACTGTCGACGCCCGTCAAAGCAAAGACGATACACCACGAGAACTGAGCGCGTAGTCTTTCGTGGTAAAGAATAGAACGGGTACCGCGATGGGCGAAGTTCAGTTTTCCGGCAAGCCACTGGACAGCAGAAGTCAGGTAATAAATGACTCGTATACAGAAGGTTCGCATCAATACAGGGCTTATCGATGTATAAAATCATTCTGTGTACGCGAAGAAGCAGGGATACCGAGACGTGTACTTATTCCGTCAAGACAAGATTGGAGACAATGACGGCGCACGAACGGTACTTTATTTCATCCGAGCACAACAGACTGCCGCGAAACTCCTGCTTCCGTATCGTTACTCAAATCTACGAAGCCGTATAACTTAATCAACACACCTCTAGCGTGACGACAATGTATGGAGAGCAGCAAACTTTGCGGTCAAGAGGCGAGGACTCGAGTGAGGACTGAGGCGATCGCCCACGACAATGGGCCAATAACAAGCGCAAACACGGCGAAGACAAAGTGAATACAAAGTCAACACGAAGTCGACGCAAGAACAAAGACGTAAGAAAACAAAAAGAGCAAGATTCCAGAAGGCAAAGAAGCACGCCCCACGCGTACACATACGTGACGCGCCAGGTTCGAGCCGGCATGTCCGCACCTTAGAACACCGCCGAAGGTATCGCGCTCTGCGATCGAAGTATGGGAAGGGGGGGAAGTCGAACGCAACAAAAGAGGAAAACGAAACCAGCAAACGAGTAAACGAAAAGTTCGGTGGAGGTCAGGCTCCGGCCTATTGTGTTCCGGCTCATCGCACCTCGTGCGCGCTCACGCTTCCAGCCACGTCGACGGCGGCGGCGAAGCGGTCTGCGCGCCTCTGTTCGGCACGAAGCACGGGCATTCGGGACTGCGTGCTCGTCCTCTAACAGCCGCTCCTTCGCCTGGTCCGGCATGCGATCCTCGTACTTCGCCGCCCTCTGCATAAACGCCTCTTCCTCGTCCTCCTCTCCGCACACGGAGACGGCCTGCGTTGCGCAATGCGAACGAACACGACGAGCGGCGCGAGCATGCGCACGAGTTATTACACGGTCCGGAAGGCGCGGTGGCGAAGGGCCACTAAAGACAAAGGGGCGGGGGGGGGGGGGAGGCGAGGGTGACGCGGGCAGCACCTGTAACCCCATTGTCTGGCCACGCACCCCACCTTTGGTTCCGGAGCCCATCGGGCCTCACGGCGCCGTCCGTGGTACGTGGGAACGCGTCGATGGATCGCGTAGACAACGGAGTCGCGGTTATGAGGTGGAAAAGCGTTCGATTGAGCCGGCCGACTCTGTTGAATCGGTAGGTGCATTTTTCTTTCGCTCTTTCCCGCGAACAGACGCTTAGCTTCAGTATTTTTTTATTAGCGAAATTTTTACCGTGGAAACTCGATCGAGGCTGTTTTGCCTGGTTAACGGAATCCTTCCCGAGGTCTGCGTGCAGGAAGCAGGAATTCAGATTGCTTACACCTTACATGAACTGAAACCAGATGGAAAAATTTTGAAGCACCGTCTATCCCAAACCTTGATTTTGCCAGTATTACATATTCGCCTCCAGATTTTCCATATGCATTTATTCATCACTGGTCTTTTTGTTCTGTTGCAGTGATCAAAAAGCAAAAATTGATTTTTTTTACAAAGCCCTTAAAAAAAAAAAAGGAAACTGAACGATCGAAGACATAGCTGGAGGGAGAGAGAAAAAGAGCGAAAATGATAAATGAAAGGCAGAGAGGTTTACCAGGACTGAGGCCGGTTAGCTACCCTACACAGGGAGAAGGGGAGGATGACGCATAAGTATAGGTCCAATATAGAACACGCCCCTTTACTATAAATGAGCTGTACACAAGTAGCTATAACTTGCGATGACGGTGGATAAGCTGCATAGTACAGCAGATGCCCAAACTACTGCTACCAGGCGTGTATAAGCATGCCGGGAAGAACGAAATACCCTGACCGTGATTAGATATTCTTGCTAAATATATGTACAGCTAAGACAGAAAATGATAAGCACACTGTATTGCACAGCAAACAGTCTGGCAGACTGGTTCCATAACTGCATGCGAAAGCAGTATCGTTTCTTCTTTCTTTTTCTTTCTTGTGATTAACAAGTGCCCTTCAAGCTGTAGAAGTCTGGGCCGCAAAAAATAAAATGAAAATTAACGAATCTAAATCAGTCATGCTCAGAGTTACAAACAAAACAAAGCATTTTATTGAGTGTAATTATGAGATGAACTCAACAATTCTTACCGAAGCTGAAACGATAAAATACCTAGGTTTAACAATTTCGAAAGACTTAAGTTGGAAATCAGACATAGACAGAATTTGTGGAGCTGCTGAAAAAAAGTTATGGTTCCTTCGCCGAAAATTAAAACTAGCAACGACACCCGTCAAACTACTTCCATATTTAACTTACATTAGACCAACGTTAGAGTATGCCAGTGTCATTTGGGATCCGTTTCAATCCGGAGTTATAAACCGCATTGAGAAGATACAGAGAAAATCTGCAAGGTTCATTCTTTCCCGGTATTATCGTACTGACTCTGTTTCCGAAATGCTTCAGTTGCTTGATTTGCCTCCACTGGCTCAACGGCGGAAGTTAGCTAGACTTAAATTTCTTTTTTTGTTGTCGAAAGGTCACTTCAATATTGAAACCACGTCCTATCTTGCTCCCAGGCAGGCTAGAAACGTCAGATCAAGCAACCATTGCATGTTCTCAATTCCATAAGCATATCTGGACATGTACACTTACTCATTTTTTCCGCGAACGATTAAGGAATGGAACAGTTTGCCAGCGTCTGTTTTGCAGTCGAGTAGCATTGAAATCTTTGAGGAACACGTTAAAAACCTTTTATGAATTTTAATCTTAGTGGTGCCGTGCAAACATTGTCACACTATTCTAGAAATACATACAATAGTCTTTCTTTCATGCTGCTTCCAATATCACTGTCACAATGTTAGAAACATGTATTTCTTAGCCAAACTATTGTTTTTGTATTTCATTATTTGTTTCGCATTGTATTTCCAACATTCATTGCTTCATGTCCAGTTTACGTTTGTAAAGTGTTTTCATTTTTTTTACGCTATGTGCAAACCAGCTGTACCCACCCTGTTACGGCCAAGACGGCCAACAGTATTTGGAAATAATAAAAAAGTGCGTCAACGTTGCGACCAACAAGAATGATTGATTAGGAATATGAAGAGGCCAGCACTCCAGAGATGTGAGATACTGGATTAGTTCTTCATTATTTCGTTTAATGAACGCAATGAGAGCAAAGACAAGTTGAGCTTGGGACGGGCAGAAGGGCGGTTTTTTGAAGGTGGACATCGAAGTATAGCCGCCGCATCTGGGACAGCGCTAAACAGGAATCGGGCTTCTCTTGAATGACTGATTTATCGGCGAATATTTAACGGGTTCCAGTCGCGCCGGCGACGGGCAAGTGTCAAAGCGACGCAAAGTGGGTCCTCCACGGACGCCCGTCGCAATTCGGAACAGCTTGCTCTTGTATAGATATACCATGGCCGGTTCTCAATGCAAGTTCTGGCGCGATCGTTTATCACTCTCCTTCCGGGGGGTGTATTCTTTCGCACTTCCGCTTTGAAAAATTCAGTGACCCACTATGCGTCGGCGACGACATCGATGTTGTATGAACGGCATGTCGCGCGTCTCAGTCGCGGCAATCGCGTCCCGCAAATCGGCGACGTGACCGAAACGCCTGCATGAACGTGAAAACGGGGCCGTCACTGCGCGTGTGCCATTTAGCCCAGTTTAGAGCCTTCCGTTATGACAGGATAAACAGGCGCGGTCTGAAAAAGAAAGACGTGCGAAAGTTAATACGGTGCATGAAGGCTCATTTGTAACAGCGTATATTATACAGGGAAGCCTTCGCGTTTGTCTTCGGCTTAGGGCGAGTTTCATAAGTGACTGCATCGCGACAGGAAGACGACGGACAGAGACGCAGTGAATGCACAGAGTGCCTTTAGTTCCTGCAGTTAATCAAAACCGACTAGCACGACTGCCAGTTCTTCTAGAGCGAGTTTGTAGTTTTTGCAGACTTAATTTTAATAACCATGATTAACGAGCTGATCAATGTTGAGATTATCCTTTGGAACTGCACGAGTGTGCAAGGGTGCCGTCACTGTCTTTAGTCTTACGATTGATTGATTGATTGATTGATTGATTGATTGATTGATTGATTGATTGATTGATTGATTGATTGATTGATTGATTGATTGATTGATTGATTGATGTTCTAATACTGCAGCTCTATTCAGGACTATTGCAGGAGTATACAACAATTATCAGTGGGCGACGATTCCACTTTGTCTCTATGCCATTGATTAAGGGTCTTTCCTTTACTCAGTGATCTCATCTTCATCTGCGCGTGTCAGTGCGCTTACTACTGGTATACCTTTTATGAACTAACCTGACTGCTCCACGAACGAACTTCCTTCCCTGGCGGAGGCTTCTGAAATCCTGACCTGTCACGTCACATGCACTCACAGCATTAGCGGCAAGACGCCTAAACAGTGTTACAATGCCTATTTTGCGCGCTCTCCTTACGTTACAAGCGATATAGCGCAGTATACAATTGAAAAACAAGGAGGAAGCTATCAAGTATGCCGCATGACGTATATAACTTAGTATAAAGAGCGCACTTGCTCATGCTTGCGAAGGCACGCACCGTCGCTGACGTGACAAAAGTAACGCGTGTGCATCTTGTATTACTGCATCTGACAAGTATACTGCATCTGATGTCGCAGTCAACTGACGGCTAGTGTCATTTACGTCACAGAAGTTTCAGACCGCAATGTCGGACGTTCTTCACATTCGAGTGTAGTTTCCATCAGGAGTTAACCATTCCCGGGTCGCGAGCCGCATCGACGGCTTGCATATGATCCGTGCGACAGGGATGAACTATAACCGCTGCTATTTATGTCGAGTATAGAGGCCCGTCTCAGCCTCGTCATATATTCGTGTTCCTATATGTTTTTTTCTTCGTACGGCTGTTTTTCATTATTATTTCATATTTCATAGACAGTTTCGTCTCCCGTTTTGATCCCTTACCGTGCTTTTCTTAGAGATGCACGAAAGCTCTGCCCATCGCTGGCCTATCCCGCCTTCGCCGGACGGATCACCCCTCCCCCCCTGGGGTGCATCCACTTTGAACTCGCAAATAAGGAAATATCAGGGTATATATACCATTCACACGGTGTGCGTGCGCGACTATCTTTCTATATTCCGAGCCCCCGAACCTCGCCGACGATAACGGCGCACGCCGTCTCTTCGCCATCACTGTCTTCGTCTTCCCGAGAACTCTGACCCTTCGCACCGAAAAGACTCTGGACGCTGCGGGACGCCGCCCTCCTCCAAACGGGACGAGGACTACACAACGGGCCATAGGTTCCGAGCACCTTATTCGTGCGCGAAAACAGCGTCGTCGACGCCGGTGTACATAGCGTACGATTCCGTGATCACTCCGAAACGGATCTAGAACGTCAGCTGCCACTCACGCGCGCACAGCCCGCTCGGAGCGGGGTTCGTAAGGAGCGCCTCGCTTCGTTTCCCCGCGCCCCCGACCTCTTCTTCATCTTCTTCTTCCTCTTTTCCGCGAGGAGGGACCCTCGTCCAATTGCGGAGGTCTCGACATTCGCGTGCCCCCCGAGAGCGGCGAACCGGGTGTCAGGGTATTATAATAGCAGTAAGCGCGCAGGTGTACGGGAATAGCACGCCAGTTCTTGAGAGTGCCGGGGTGACGCGATGGCCTTAACAAACGCCACGAGCGAAGCGCGAGTTTGCGCGTGTGTCCGTTTGAGCGCGGATCTGCGCCGCCTCCGGGGCTTTGAAAGAAGGGGACTCCAGTAATTCGGTGATGTCTGACAACGGGCCCGGCGCGAAGTGGCGCATTTTCTTCCTTTCGTTTCGTTTATCGCGTTCACCGGTCCCAGTTGCTATAAATTTCCCGGATGATACGTGGCTGTAGTGATTGACGTGCGGTAGTTCTTTCGCATTATGCCGCTCCAGCGCGAAGAAACAACAAATAATCGGACGTCGCCTTTCTGCTTTCGCGTTTACTTGTCGCGTTTCATTTTCTCTTCTTGATGCGATTTCAACTTTCTCTTCCCCACTCCCCCCGTCCCCTTCTGCCCTCCCTCAGCTTTCTTTTCCTGGACTCCTTTGCTGCGCATTTCCTTTTTGAAGAGTTTAACGAGATCCAAGACAGAGCGCGTCTCGCGTGACCCAATTTTGGTTTTGTTGCGATTCACAAATCGCAAATTAATATTACCTGCTGTCCGTAGATTATGACCGTGTTCAAGTGCTGCATGTGTTTTCTGAACACAGAATCAGTGATGATAATTGTCGCATTCACAGGTTTAGCGTACTTCGTGAGTCATGTCTCCAGCACATGAATAATATGCCAAAGCATACTTAATACAGCTTATTTATTCTATATATTTACGCATCTGCAGCTCCGTGTATTAGTCACCTTGATGCAGGATCAGAGAGGCAAGGTTTCTCCCTACGGACTTCGGTGCGTCACCAGAGTCGCACAAACAGTTACTGTCTGGCATTATGCGACACTACAACAAGCGGTATATATTTATGTAGCGCTCTAACATGTGCGATCTTGATAACGTCTACAATAGTGTTACGGTTTCGAATACACGGAAACTGCAAATTAATTGTCACCTCGGAATTGTACATAAGGAGATGGCGGCCATGTTTGATGTAAAGTGCCATGTGTGCCTTCTCCTGTCCGTCTTGTGTTCTTGTGTTGTACCCACAGCCATATGAACCACCAACAAGCCCAACTTACCGCTCTCCTGGACTTCAAAAACCTGCAGCAGCTTAAGTACACTGTCTAAAAGTACAAGCAAGAACTGTTGACTAGGATGTGACATCGCTGGTCCACTCACAACTGAATTGCGAGTGGACACTCTTTTATTTGCCTGTGAATTTTTTCCACTTCGCGTCCTAAACGTCGATAAATGCGTGAACCAACTAGAACAGCAATAAGTACTGCTAGACTCTCTGGGCTTTGAGCTCTCGAGCCACAATCAGCGCTGAAAATCCGCATTGGCCTCGAAGCATTCCGCCACCGGTGACTAGTACTATCCATGAAATAAACTTAGGAGAGGTTCATCTTACGGCTATATCTGGATTACGAGTTTATATACGCTTGCTATCTCTTTTTTTTTTCCTTCCCTTTTCGTCTAATTCGCTCGCGCTTCGATAATAACTGATGTCGGGCCGACATGTTTCGCCGAGTTCGTCGTTCCACGGTGCCGTTTTTTAACGCAGAGAGGCGTGAATATAACGCAGCGCGAAATGCCACGGGGCGCACGCTATATACTACAGCTCTAATCACGAGCCGTCTGTCTCTCTCCGTCGTGGCCCACATTTCGTATCGCCCGAGACGCGCCTTCTGCACGCCGGGGCCCCCGTGCTCTGGACCCGCCGCGAGCAATACTATGGAGGGAGTGCACGTCGAAGACAACAGGTCATGATACGGCGCGCCGACCGGGGACGCGCCCGCAATCGTCCTCGTCCCCGAGGCGCGCAAGCCGCCTTCCGGGATGGCGGCATGCCATCACCGCTTCGCACGCGTGCGAGCTTCAGGACCCGGTTCTCGGGAGAAGACTTCACAGAAGGCAGCTGCTAATTGCGCGCGAAGGTCACGAAGACTGCGTGTGCCGCATGTCCTTTCTCTTTTTCCCTTTATTTCTTAATTTTACTTTACTTTTATTTTTGTCGCATTGTACTGCGCTGCTGGGTGCGGTGGCGCCGGAATTTCTTTTGGCGCTCGTCGTTGGCCACAATGCCGGATGGGTTGCGTCTCACGAGGCGACGTTGGCTTCGACGCCCCTCACGCTCCGCGCATCCGTTGGCAACCTTACTGCGAAGCGGAAGCCGCTTTTTTGGTAACGTTTCAGCTGTTTTCTTGTGTGTTTGTGGCGACCATATCGACAAATCTTTGGAGCCGGTGTTGAGAATCACTGCAAGGTTCAGCGGTAAAATGTTGTTAGCGGGAGCCTACCTATATAAAGCTCTGTCGTCGAAGGTTTTCCCCTCACGTCAAATCGACTCGCTGCAAGCGCGGTACGTGGGTCGAATCCGCTACAGCATTTGTAGCACCATATGGAGTCTAGACAGTGAACACTGACGCTACAAGAAAGGATGACGGATACAGCGCTGACTTCTCCGCCAGCTGTACGCTGGTTTAGTTCTAACTTCACTATAATACGTAACAACGTGCCCAACAGCAAATTCTCCTGAGTTGTGGCAATGTGTTCGCTGAGTGCAGGGAGGGTGCCTTTCAACCTACGACTTGGGTATCAGCCAAGGCCTACGGCCAGCAAGCGTTTTCCAGTTTATGTTAAGTAATCTTTCTTCCATGTCTCTCTGTTACTCTATATATTTGCCTGCCATAACGACCGCAGGCTTCGCCCTGTTTGGTACAGAGAAGGCGATCAACGTGGCTTTTCACCATCACTGACGTAACAAAAGCAACAGCAACGCAACGGAATCGACGATGGCTTGCCGAGGATTGAAAGAGAATAGGAGAGTCGGAAAAGGTGTTTCTTTGCCGGCAATGATTAAAGCGCGCATGCACTCAGGACGGCGGACCAAAGTGCTTCCACGGCCTCTCGGTTACGCGTCCGCGCAGCTGTTCTTCTTAGTACCTACCACGCTTATCCGTCAGAAATAACGCCGTCGCGTGTGGTTGTTCACGTCGCCGGTTATATCTCCTTCTATAATCGACACATCGTCCTACGCGTGGAAAGCACTGGCCAGAGTTGCGCAGCCATGTAGAGCTGCTCAAACCGTAAGCGTACGGAGAAGCTGCCTTTGAGTCGAAGAAAAGATTTACGTCCCTTTTATTCATCAAGACTTCCACGCCTCCTGGCCGACTGCCCGAACAGCGGTCGCACAGCAGTCCGGGCGCCTGTTAACCCCGTTCGCGAAGGCAAACAGTCGAGCGCGCCGCGCCGTATGAAAGCGGCGCACCCGTTTTTCTTCCGTATGAGCACGTAGCTTTCAGAGCTGCCGGGCCCCCCAACCTACCGTTCGGCAGTGTGTATCAAGCGCGATCGCTGAGGACGGGGAGTGGACAGTGGCCACAGCCTGCGGCTTGCATACATACTGTCCCGTGCAAACCAAGCGCGGGTGTGCTTTGGCGCGGCAGTCGCGGGAACTGCATGCCCTGTCGCGCATATACAGACCCGGCGATGACCACTGTCCCGCGCGGCGCAGGCGAGGCGTGAGAAGAGAGACATTCGGCGTCTCAGTCATGACCTGAATACGTCAATATGCGCGCACGCCTTTATTCCGCGGTGCTCTGAGCCGCGCTCCAGGATAGGACAGGTCTTGAGAAAGCCAAAGGGGGTTTGTGTTCGAGTGGTCCCCGCGGAGTTGGCCGGTTCGCGTGGCGAGCTGCAGGCCGCCTCGCGATGCTCCGTGTCCGGTATATGACGCGATGCGTCCGTTGTTCGCGAACTGAAACAACGACGGGCGTGTACAGGGGTAACCCGAGCGGGAGCAACATAACGACTCGATGAAGACGGCGAGGAAGGTTGACAGGGCAGACAGACACCACGGCATTCGTCGTTCATGTATATGCGCTCTCTGCTTTTCGCACGTTGGCTCTCGATGCGCGAGCCGCGCGAACGACTCGCCTGTCTTGAACTAGTCTCGCAGTGACTGACGGGTAATTTGTTCCGGCTCCAGGAGGTTATTTCTAAGCTACCGTGATGCCCTTCATCTTTGCCTGCTGACAGGCATGGATCGTCGGCCCACATAGATTGCGATTTCTTCTCATTGCCTTGCTGAAGAAGAATGCGAGAAACGGGACATTAAGAACAAAAGGCTTCGTAAGGCAGGGGATTAAAAAAAAATCACAGAGTCTCTTATGTAATCCCTAAGTCGACTTAAGGTGAAAGCCCGAAATGCATTAAAGACGGACACATGACGTACAATCCCCCTTAATTCGCTTAGTCTACTTCGCTTAGTCACGCCCCGTAATTCGCTTACTCATCCTCCTCATTCGCTTAACCATCTCCGTTAATTCGCTTAGTGTACTTCGCTTAAGTCATCCCTCTTAATTTCAAAGGTCGAGGGTTCGACTCCCACCCAAGGTCGCGGGTTCGAGTGCCTTAATTAACTGTATCTTAATTGACTTCGCCTTCATTAACTTCGCCCTAATTACTAACAAAAGTCTAGCGTTCGACTCCCACCAAAGGACGAGGTTTCGACTCCAACCAAAAGTCGCGGGTTCCAGTGCTTCAATGAACTCCATCTTAGCTATTTGTGCCTTAGTGGACTTAGCCTTAGTTATCACCAAGAGCGGTGGGTTCGACTCCCACCAAAGGTCGAGGGTTCGTAGCCTTTTTGCACCTTTTGTGTCGCCGACGCGTTTTCGCTCAAGAACTTTGAAGGTCAACTGATTGATGAAGTATATATATGAGGCTTAATAATAAGGACTAACCTGAGCAATGTGTAGCAAAGCAGAGGAACATTCACGTCGGGCGAAGTGTCATCGCCTGTCACCGGTCCTCGGTGCTTGAAGCTTGCGTAAATGTTTCCGGAACACTCGTAACAGTCGAAAAGCTCAAACAGTCGCGACAAAGACATCTCGGCGCAGGTGTATTTCATTTAACGCAATATTACCATTGCCACAAAGGGAGTCCTGCGTTGAATGTCGTAAGCAGTATATATGTCGTTGCAGTAAAAGTAGTCCCAAAGGGGCTCAAACGAGCAACTCCTTGATAATTGTACGTAACATCAATTTTAGCGCAAGAGTCATACAGATCCATCTTTTAAGGAATATGTGACCACAATGCAGTAAGTATACCATGTACATAAAGAATCGCCGAACCAAAGGTGCCTCAGCCAGGAGCCAATGATTCGACAAGGGGACGTGTCTCCTCGTCAGGTTTTTCCTGAGAAATACATGTCCCCTTATCGAATCATTGGCTTCAGCCTGACACTCCCTCTGTTCGGTCACGGTTTAAACTCTCCATCTTCTCCCGAACATCCGTCTTTTTTCGGATTTGTAACACATAGACGCATTCTTGAAAAAGCAAGTTTGGGAGGAAGAGACACCGTAGCAGAAAGCTGGTGGTATTGCTTAATAGGCAGAAGCTTCCCCGCGTCGCTTCGGGCTACGCGTAAGGATATACTACAGCAACAAATCATCATAACGACAAATTACCTCATCGAGCCGCACGCCGTACAGCTTCTCTTCGGTGACGTAACGACGTCTCGCTAGATAGGTGCGCCGCTTAAGTGCTGTAGGCGCGATACAACGACTGCGCGTTCGCATTATCAGCCAGCGCCACTGTACGCGTTTCGTCTCGCTCTTTCTCACTTCCGCCTCCTCGTCGTTCCGATGAAGCGCGCGGAAGCTCCAAGAGACGCGGGCGCGTGGCGCGTTCCCACGCGCGTGGCGTTGTCAAAAGGGGAGCCGGGGGGGCTAATCGCCCGCGACTCGTACACGATCCCCCCGCGTAGCAAGCACGCGTATATCTGCATTCGACGGCCTCGTAACATGGGAGGCACTGCTGCGCGGTGGTGCGCGCACAAAAGGCGTTGTCGTCCGGCTTGAATCGCCCGCGTGTGTTGCGCAACGGTTCTGCGGCCTAATTGCCGCCTCGGAAGACAGGGTGTCTCCGCGATGTAGGCTGCCGAGGCGAGCACTCGCCTGTCACTTTGGGCGTGCAGTTGAGCGCAATTATCGAGCCCGCGACACGTGCAGCTTCGTCTCCAAGCTCACGTATATATATATATATATATATATATATATATATATATATACCTCAGCTCGCCTCACTAAAGCGCAATTTTAAGCAACACTTTCTGGGAAGGACATAAATTTCGAATTTCTTCTTCTTTTTCGTTTCTGTTCCACAAATTAATGTTACTTTAGCAAGATATTGCAGTCCGTTGGAATTGTCGGGTAGTCCGAGTCTTGTCGCATTGCGGTGTCATAGGTAGCGGTAATTGCAGCTGCAGCGAAGCGCAGTGTATACGAAGAACGTTATACGATTGATTTCTATCTTTTTGTATCATTTTTGACGCAGTATCGGCCTCTTCTCACAGTTAAGCTTCGTCAGAGTGAGCGCCGACATACCTATGAGAGCCTGTTCATTGAAGGAATCAATCGATCACATCTTTTTGGAACCGCGCGTGGAACGAAACGACAGCGGAGAAGTACACGTCCTCGTGCATTGGCATCACGGTAGACTTGTGCCCATTCGTGGTTTGCTAAAATGAAAACATGTCTTAAGATTGTATCTGTGGTGTTAAGTGTTATAGAAGTAAAGATCAACTTTGCACTACTACATCTATAGCCATGTGTGAGAAATCTGTCCTACAAAGTAATGGTGCATTCCATTGCATTGCACAACAGCAGAGCGCGGATGCAAAGAACAGCGAGGAACAGAGCAGTAGCGCGGCAAGAGTGCGACGGCTTGCTACCCCAGTGAAACGTTCCATGAGCTCCATGTAGTCACGTGACTAGATCCAAGTTCCACGAGATCGCGTGACCAGATAGTTTAACTTCCCGCGGTGAAGAAGAAGAAGAAGAAGAACAAAACGTATTGGTAGAAAGGACTTCGTTGCCCCTAAAACGGGGTAACGCCATCCTTTCTGCCCTCCGGACCAGCCTGAGCTGATCCCCGAGGGCGGAGCTGGATAGCAATGCCTCCCACCTCGCTATCGTATTATTATCTTCTTGTTCTTCTGTGTGAGCTGTGCACTCCCATGTGATGTGGTAGAGTGTTGGTGTGCTCCCACACCACGGGCATATGTCCTTGTATGCTGTTGGGTAGTATATGTGCAATTTATGTAGGTTTATATATGTGTCCGTTTGGAGCCTGCGTAACGTCGCTGAGTCCACGGCTGAAAGGTTGCTATGCGGTGCTGGGTAGAGCCTTCTCAATTCCCTGTAGTGTTGCAAGATCGCTTTATAATTTGGATCGATGGGTGTCGGGTCCTCCACCATGTTGCCATGGGCAGCCGGCTCGGCAATTAATGAAACCTCAAGCTGGTGATTATCACGCAAACTCCGCTTCCCATGCCGTCACTGCTGCCAATGACGGCTGACCAAAACAAAGTGTGTGACGCGTTTGCGTCACGTGACTTCCGTCGCATTCCGCTTCTCGCGCGGGAGCAAATCGAACTATACTCTCCGCTGCTCTCGACGTCGCCAAACTGCTCCGGTTCTGCCATTGGATCACAACGCTCCTGCTCCTGTTCGCCCACTGGAACGCAGCTATACTCATGACAGGGCACTTTAGGGGGCGCCTGTGAGTGCTGCTGTTGGCCCAATGGAATGCGCCATGAGTTTCATCTAGTTTCATCCGCAGCGATATACCAGTCGCTATGGCGTTGCTGTGCTGAGCTTGAGGTCGGCGGCATTCCAATGGGGGCAGAATGCAAAAACGCTCGTGTAACGTGCATTGGGTGCACATTTAGAAGCCACAAATACCCAAAACCCCTTTAGGAATCCCCCACTACGGCGTACCTCCTAATCATATCATGGTTTTTGGCCTGTAAAAACACCAGAATTTATTGTTTCTTAAGTTCTCCATACGCTTTTTCACTGATGCTATATATTGTTACGGAAGTCCCGTCTCCACGTGAACTGTCACATGCACTGATTTCAGTACTATGAGAACTCGAAAAATGCGGTCGACATATAACCGAGTTTGGAAACCCTCAATTTAAAGCGTAATGTATTCCACAATCGGCAGCATTCTAAACGAGAAACAGCAACAATAGCACCGCGGCGTTGCCATTTAGAGCCACGTTCGGAACTCGTCCACTGGAACAGGGCAGAGGGGCGGGGATTCCCGTTTTTTTGGTAACGGTTGCACAAGTCGTCGATAGCGGCGACGTGTACATATACACTTTCGGCGGTTTTCGCTTCCTTCCCGCGGGCTATACGTGAACGGCCAGAGACAAGAACAGGCGTGCTTTCGGGCAGCCGCACATGCACTCGCGCACCGCCCAAATCACGCCCCCCCCCCCCCCCCCCGAAAAAGAAAAGGAACAAGAAAAACACAAAACGCCGCTTGTGTCGAGGCGCCGTCAAATATAGCACCGTTCCGCACGCCGCTGCAACAAGGCGTGCCTTGCGGTCAGCCGTGCCGTTATCTTTTTTTTTTTTCATCAGTGTCGCCTAAACTGACGGTCCGGGACGGTTATACAGACAGTCGTCGCCGTTCTGAGTCGCTGCTCGTGGGGGACAACAAAAGAGAAAAGAAGGAGATGCGGCGGCGGTGGCGGCCTCAACACGCCCGACGAGGAAGAAATAAATGCACACGGCGGGCGCTAAAGCACGCGGAAGGTAGAAAGAAAAAAGGATAGGCTGGAAAAAAGAAAAAGAAAAACAATGCAGATGCGTGCGTGGAAGCGGCGGCATGCGGCGGCGGTGGTTCGTGCGTGGTAGCCGGGTCGCGAGACAAGGGGCGCGACGGCGGTGCCTCTATAATTAGAAACGGTTTCAATATTGCGCTGTTTGTGTCTGGGGCCGGCCTCTCTCTCGTCTATTGTTCTTGGATGCGGGAAGCGAAACTTTATTTCAAGATCGCAAGGGCGGCGGCAGCGTGCGTAATTCGCCCGCGTGCGTGCCCCCCTTCGCTCACGCGCGCTATTCGTCTTGCTCCCGAATCGAAAGCGATATATAACGCGACTCGCGACGACTGCGCGGACGAAGCGTAGAAATGATTCGACTGGAAGCGAAGTGTCCTCGCGGCGCCAATTTAACACGCAGATAAAAAAAGAAAGAGAATCGAAAATTAGAGAAGGGTAATACAGATACGTAGATGCGTTCACAATGTGTACGATCAAGCTATGTGTACTTGAACTAAAACAAAAGCAAAACAAAAAAAAGTTATGTGTTTAACGTCTCGAGACTCCACAGTGGTCTAAGAGGGGCGCCGTAGCGTAGAGAGCACCAGGAATTCTTTACTAACACGCACCTAAATCTAACTATGCAGACGTTCATGTCATGAAAATTCGTCCACCTCGCGGATACATGTCGCCGATATGTCCGCTGGGCCAACTTGCTTAGAACAAAAGGGAGTGTTAAATTTTTCGTTCTCGGAATGCTAAGCTGCTAGGACTAATTAGCTATAATCAAGCAGCCTCAATCACGCTTAAAATCATATTTTCTTTTTATAGAGAATTCAACAGGCTAGAGAAATCTGTTTTTCCCCACCTGCTAATCCCATCGCGAGTCATCGTTCCGGGCCGTCGCTGTCTCGCCGGTATCATCGTCACATCATCGTCGTCATGTCGTCATCTCCGCGCGTGTCGCCGTTGCTGTTGTCGTTATCCTCGTTGTGGTGCTGCTATCGCTGTCGTCAGGTCATTAGCCTATCGGAATATTTTTACGCTACTTTCTGTACATATGATTGGCCTGTGAAATCTTAGGTATCTTTCCGGTCGCATTACGCAAAAAGATAGTCGCTCCGCTCTTTCGCAGAACTGACTTATATACCAAGCTAGCCCAACTACAGCCTCTTCCGGACCCTATAACCGTCCGCTGAGCCGGCATTCGGTTCGGCCGGTATTCCCGAAGGCTGCGCGATCGATCAGAGCCGGAGATCGTATCGCGCGAGAGCCGGACAGCAGTCGCGGCGACAACGACTTCGATGACGCGCACTGACAGCAGCGCGCTCTTTACGGTCATCTCAGCCTTCACACGGGAAGACAGCCGTCACTGCATGCATCGAGTTCGCAGAGCATCCGATGTACGTATCTTTCCGGGGCTGCTCGGGGCATACGTCGACGCTGTCGACAAGCGCGACGGCAGGACGAGATAGATAGCACGGCGTGCATATTCACGCGGTTCGAGTACGTTTGGTTGGCGCGTTATAGCTGCGTGCGTCACTTTCTGTCTCTCAGGGACGCTCGCCTTGGCGCCAAGTGGATTGTGTGGTTAGGGCGGAGGATGTTGCGAGTAGTAAGGTTCACGCGCTGATTGGAAAGCAGCGGCATAGCCACAGAGCAAATAGCGACGAAAGAACGCGATGTGTCGCACAGTTTCTAGCTCGTCGTTTGAGACATGCGAAATCGTCAGACAGTTTCTTACGAACAGCACAACACAGTGCAATACAGATAACGCGTCATTTCCGTCAAGAAAAGAAAAGCCAGGAAAAGAAGCCAAGAAAAGTGCTCGTGACCGCGCTCGAAAAACTGGACAATCGCTCCTTTATAGAGGAAAAAGCTCTAGGACATTGGTCCAGACGCGGGCTTCGGCACTCAAGGCCTTAAGGGCTTTGCTGAAGTTTTTAAGGACATGCGAATTGTGCGACCGCCTTTGAATGTTGTAGCGCGTAGTATCGCGTTACTGTGTGAATTTTCTCTTCCTCTTCTTCTTCTTTCTCCTTTTATTCCCTTTACCCCTTTTCCCAGCACAGGGTAGCCAGCCGGTACTTACACTGGCTAACCTCCCTGTCTTTGCAGCCCTTTGTCTCCTCCTCCTCCTCCTCCGTCAAGAAAGTTATAGGGGAACTGCTGTTAAAAGCTGCCATTAAAAATCAGCTTGACAAATGAAGTTGACGTGACGCTAGAATTTCTTGATGTTTTGGAGCTTAAGAATTGCGTGGCTTTACTGTTGTTCTTTTTTTTTTTCTCAATATCTTTTTAGGACAATGCGCGTGATACCATTTCAATAATTTAGAAAGTAAATCGGAATGCAGGCCATGGTTACTGACACAGACTTCTGTAAATCATCGCATTATGTGCATGGACCTCCGAGAATGCGACACGCGTGGTTATTTAATTCCAAGGCATTTGCAGCAAGTATCGCTCTTCCTTTCCTTCTTATGCTGTTCCATAATTTATTACCTTCGTTTTTTTCTTACAGCCCGAAAACAGCAAACGTAGCATGACTTGTTATATAACGTGACCATTCATATAATGATTAATTTTCTACCTGAATATTATTGAGTACGGCCAGGTGTATCTGTGGAATGCGCTCAACGCTTAGCTAGGACAACGTCACGTGATAGCTATGGGGCAGTCTGCTTTCGCTAAGCTGAACAACGGTGAGTGAGGGGCGCCCTGCTAAAACACTATAGCGTCCCAGTTGTTCTTACTGACACCTTCTTGTCCTTGCCACGAATCAATTATCGTTGCGGTCTTGCCGATGTAACTCCCGTCTGTTCTCGTTACATCACAAATTGTCTTGCTCTTGCTTCTTAAATGTCAAATAAACCATGCCATAAAGAAACAAATAAACAAACAGCTGGCCGGGCGCCCAGCGTTTTCGCTTGAATATTAATAGGGTGCTCTCAATCGTAATCATTACTGTGACGCAGTGACAATTCACTGATTACGCAAGAGTCGACAGCTGACGGGTGTACACACACTTTCCGAAACGCGCCCTCATTGGCTGGAGAGGCCTGCATTAGGCGAATATAGACCACGCGTATATATGCACGGCTTGCGGGACCCACGCAAGCCTGTCTGGATGAACTCCGAACAGAGTGAAGGCTCGTGTTTGACTGGCACGTAGTTGACTGGCAGGTAACATGAGCGACCCGCTCGTTCCCGCGAAACCTGCGGCAGGCGCACACCGGCCGCGCGACGCTCCGTACCGGTGACGTCACAGACACCGACCCTCTGGCCGTTTGAACAAGACGTCATGCACGAACGGTGTCTCCCCGTCGTTCGACAGGCGACAGCTGCTGCTGCCGCCAAACAGCGGCGCTGCAGATTGTACAAGAACGGGGCCCTACAGCGTCACCTACATCGTCCTCCGCCTCGAACATCTGTGCGTAATCACGTAGCGTCCGAGCAGCACGCGTACGCGGTGCGGGCATATACGAAAGAAAGGAGCACACACGGCAGCAAGGACAGCGCAACGACGATCAAGCATCTTCTGTCGGTGTTTACGTATTCGTAAGAACTCACGACGTGTTTAAGTATGCGCGACATTCGCCTGCCTTACAGCCAACGCTGGACATGGAAGAGTCGCCACTGCGATGCGTATGCAAGGGTTGCGTTGGACGGGGCCCCACTGGATAGATGCTGTCAACTAAGCGTCGCTGGATAGATGCATATTTACTTCTCGGTCATCTGCAGTTCATTGAGATTGTTTTCAGGAGTGCATAGTGGCGGTTTAACATTGCGCTTCGTCAGCGTGTTAGCTTGTGAACTGTCGTATACGTATGCACATCGACGGAGCTCGTGTCGGTGGAAGATTGCATCTGGTTGTCGTTCCGAATAGCGAGTGGGTTTCACACTTGCTGTCGTGCTCGTTTACCGGAACCTGTTTCGGAGAACGGGTCGCATTAAGCATTCTTGGTTTTGGCACGCAGGTTATGAAACACTTGATGGGCGCTATTAACATGCATATGGGCACTAAGCAGCGGTAAGACTGCTGACGATGTCGAGGATGACAGCAAGTGAGCGTGCCTGCCACCTGACGTCCTTGCGGCGTCACTTTCTTTTTTTATTTGTACATGCGTTG
Organism: Dermacentor variabilis; assembly: GCF_050947875.1. Taxonomy (NCBI): domain Eukaryota; kingdom Metazoa; phylum Arthropoda; class Arachnida; order Ixodida; family Ixodidae; genus Dermacentor; species Dermacentor variabilis. The sequence goes on from NC_134573.1 coordinate 148,740,426, forward strand.
GGATGCGCGCGCGACGTTGTGGGCCCCTCTGTATTCCGGTCTTTTACTCACTGCAACGTATAGTTACACCCGCCGTGGTTGCTCAGTGGCTATGGTGTTGGGCTGCTGAGCACGAGGTCGCGGGATCGAATCCCGGCCACGGCGGCCGCATTTCGATGGGGGCGAAATGCGAAAACACCCGTGTGCTTAGATTTAGGTGCACGTTAAAGAACCCCAGGTGGTCAAAATTTCCGGAGTCCTCCACTACAGCGTGCCTCATAATCAGAAAGTGGTTTTGGCACGTAAAACACCAAATATTATTATTATTAACGTATAGTTACACTATAAGAATGTTTACACCCTTAAAGGTGTTTTCTTGTAGCACTTGCAACACTCTTAGCGTTAGGGCCTTACAAAAGTTAATAGTGGAAGACAATTGCTCTCTTACGAGACGTGCGACGAGAAAGACGTAGTTGAAGACTATTGTAATTATTCTTACAGCCTGGGGTGCACAGAAATGTCCGGAAAGAGAACTTCACAGGGAGATTTATGAAACTCTCCTGTCGGATATTTTTTGCGCCCAAGACTTTCACAATGATTACATGGTTTTCAACTACCTCTTTTGTCTCCGCACGTCTCGTAAGAGCCAGATTATCGTCCTCTATTAACTTTGGTAATGCCCTAACGCCAGGGGTGATACCAGTGCGACAAGAAAACACCCTTAAGGGTGTAAACATTTTTGCAGTATATGCTCAAACAGCAATCATTCCTACACTCCAGCTTCCGCGTTTCCGAAAACGCTGTATCGGAAACTTAGTTTAACAACCACGATGGCTTGCGAGTTGTCACGTTTTGTTGTGAAAACCGTCGACTACTCGGCACGCTATAACCAAACGCCCCAGTTTGTGCCTTTTCGACGACACCTTGAAATTCGCGCCCCATGACGTCATAGATAACGACGCCGTGTTCTGTTACGGTCTAGTCAAACCTTTAATAATGCAGAAAGATTACGTTAGCTAAATGCCTGCTGATCTTCAACGTGACAACTTTTGAGAACCCTTCGTGCACGAGAACGACCCAAAGAAGCGAAAATACGCTCTCTGCAAGCTCGAAATTCAATTCAGGAAGTCATGGTTGACATTCATTTTCACCCTTAGTGAAAAGCCTTAGCTGCCAAATAAGTTCCCCAAACTATCTCTCTTAACTAATTTCATCACACCTCTCGTCTCGGCAAACAATGGATGCTTTCGGGAAATATTATGTCAGGAAATGAGTTATTAAAGAATGGCAAGCCCACAAAGTGAAAATCCAGCAAGTTTTGGTCGTGGTTTTCAACTAACTAAAACGCAAATTTTTATTGGCGCTCAGTTACAAGTAGCCCACCGCACGGGACAGAGTTCACAAAAGGTTTAGCTTCGTAAGTGCTCTTTGCCATGGCTGGCCGTCTTGTGTACTATGTTTAGCGCAAGGATTAACTGAAATTTGCTCTTACGGACAATTCTAACGCAAAGGGGTTTTCGTGAATACGGCCCCGGTTGTTTGATACGTTCCACTCACAGCGTTAAATATGGCACATCGGTTCTGCAGAGATGCCGCAAGGTGGAGAAAGGTTCGCGAAAGGAACAATTGCAATCCACCCGACGAAGCTACGCCCTGAAGGGCGTTCGCCCCGGGTTGGATGCTGTTTGGGATCAGACTGCTGGTACGATCTGTTGGGAACTCGGCGCTGACGCCCGTGGTTGTACCTGGGTCGCAAGCCCCAAGGGTAGCGTTGGCCTGGCGGCCTGGGGTACAACTGCAAGCATCCGAAGGTCCCGGCAAAGCATGAGTCGACAGGTAACAACGAAACAACTTGTTTATTTTAACATCGCAAAGAGTTGGCGGTCAGGTTTGACCGAAGCAGAGAGACGGGAGAGCACTTCACTCAACGGAAGAAATCGGAGCCCTCCTCTGGCGTCCGGGGGCAGCTGTTTTTATACTCTCGCAGTTGAGGGCAAGAAGGAACCCCTCAAAAGACGAGCACGTGAATGTACAATGGGCTAATGGTGACGCACACTGTCGTAGCGATGCCGTAGCACCATGTCGTGGCGCTGCGCACGATCTCGTAGCACCTGGTCGTGGCGCTGCGCAGCACACTGTCGTGGCGCTGCGCAGCACACTGTCGTGGCGCTGCCGGTCGGACACAATGACTGTAACGAGAAGATGGTCCCTGCTTTGGCATCGCCTGTTTCGGGCACAATGACTGGAACGAGATCCCTGCTTTGGCATCGCCTGTTTCGGGCCCAATAACTGGAATGAGATCCCTGCTTTGGCATCGCCTGTTTCGGGCACAATGACTGGAACGAAATCCCTAGGCGGTCGCATCGCCGCAGACGCGCCTGGAAACACCTGGCGATGAGTGTTGCGGTGACGACGATCGGGCCAAAATGTCCGCCGCCCCGCCGCCGTCGCGCCGGCAAAACCACGTGTCGCAGGCGAAACGCAACAGACCGCCCCGCCGGGGAAAGGAGATCCCGATGGACAGGGGACTGCATCCGCTGTCCGGAGGGATGTCGCTCGATGATGCTCATAACCGAAGTCGGGCGTCCCTTGACGTTTCTTGAGCGCAGCGCACAGAGAAGGCCTCGTTCTCTCGTTCAGGTTCGCATGGGACACTGCAAAGTGACTTCGGGAGAGTTCACATTTTTGTTCTCGTTCCCGGCAAGCGTTAGAACTACGCTGAAAACTCAACCGCTCAGTCAGCAAGCACGGCACAACCCTCACTAAGCCCTGCCAGGCTCTTTCCCCTTTTTATACCACTGCCTAGTTCCTTACAGTAGTCTAGCATCACTCAGAACGCGTCCACAAATTGAAAAATTGCACTAGAAAGCATATCATCACTTTGAAACACTAAACAAAAGCAATATGTTAAAAAAAATCCTGCCTCAGGAAGAAAAACATCAGTAACAAACAATTTTGAGGCTGATTCCTACGTTAGGGGCTTCGACTTAAGCCATCGGCGTTACCGTTGAGACTCCCCTTTTTGTAACGCACCTCAAAGGAATATTGTTGTAAAGCGAGGCTCCAGCGCAGGAGGCGGCCATTTTTGGGAGAGATGGTCTGCAGCCATTGGAGAGGGCAGTGATCCGTCTCAATGATAAACCTCGAGCCGGCTAGATAGCATGACAATTTCTGAACGGCCCACACGAGACACGCACACTCTTTCTCGGTGGCGCTATACGCCTGCTCACGACTGGTCAGCTTACGACTAGCATACAGGACGGGGTGTTCTACTTCTCCATTTTCCCGTTGGCACAGTACAACGCCCATGCCTCGCTCACTAGCATCGCACTGAACAATGAACCCTTTTGTATAGTCTGGCGATCGTAGCACAGGCTGGCTTGTTAGGGCACTCTTTAGGGCGCTAAAAGCTCTTTCCTTGGTCTCGTCCCAGACGACTGTTTGAGGCTCTGTTTTTCGTAGAGCATCCGTCAGGGGAGCCGCGATATCAGAGTACCTAGGGATGTACCTCTGATAGTAGCCGGCGACACCTAAGAACGACCGAATATCGGTCTTTGTGCGCGGTTGCGGAAAGTCTCGCACAGCGGCCACTTTTATTTCAGAGGGGCGGCGACGACCCTGACCAATCACGTGACCGAGGTAGACAACCTCGGCCTGTGCTAACTGGCACTTAGGAGCCTTTACTGTCAAGCCTGCTTCGCGCAGGCGGGTTAGCACTGCCCGCAAGTGTGTCATATGCTCAGACCAGGATGCGGAGAATATCGCTACGTCGTCTAGATACGGTAAAGCGAATTCTTGCTGTCCCCGCAACACTTTATCCATGAGACTTGAAAAACAGTATGGCGCGTTCTTCAAACCAAAACTCAACACTTTAGGACGGAATGTTCCCATTGGTGAAATGAACGCCGCATACCTACTAGCCTCTTCTGTAAGTGGAACCTGCCAATAACCCCTGACAAGATCTAGGGTGGAAATAAACTGAGCGCTACTAACTTTCTCAAGGCGCTCCTCGATGTTAGGGATCGGATAAATTTGATCCTTAGTGATGGAATTAAGCCTGCGGTAGTCGACGCAAGGACGAGGTTCCTTGCCCGGTACCTCAACTAAAATCAAAGGGGAGGTATAATCACTCTCACCTGCCTCAATAACACCGAGCTGTAGCATTTTCTTTACCTCAGCCTCCATAATATCGCTCTGGCGGGGTGACACCCGATACGCCTTGGATCGTACTGGCTCTGTGGAGGTAAGTTCTATATCATGAGTAAGTACAGAAGTCCTACCAGGCCTCTCAGAGAACAGACCTTGAAACTCTTGTAATAGCTGGTGTAGTTCGGTTTTCTGCTCAGGCGACAGCGGTGCTTTACTGATAAGGTCACTAATGACTTGACCGGTGTCTTCCCTGTTCGTCACTGAGCCTAGTCCCGGAAGCTCGACCGGAAGCTCTTCAGGAACGTTTACCATCATGCACACCACTGCTTCCCTTTGTCTATAAGGTTTGAGCAGATTACAGTGGTAAACTTGCTGTGCTTTCCGCTTTCCTGGCAGACTTACCACGTAGTTAACGTCCGACAGTTTCTGAACAATTCGCGCTGGGCCCTCCCACTGCACGTCTAGTTTGTTGTTTAGCGATGTGCGCAATATCATGACCTCATCGCCAACCTCAAAACGACGGGCCCTGGCTGTCCGATCATAATAAACCTTGGCCCTCTGCTGGGCCTTTGTCATTGCTTCACCTGACAACTCCTGTGCCCTTCTTAAGCGTTCGAGGAGCTTAAGCACGTACTCCACCACGACTGGGTCGTCGCCCCTACCTTCCCATGATTCTCGAAGCATGCGAAGCGGAGATCGAAGCGAGCGACCGTACACCAGTTCAGCTGGCGAAAACCCCGTAGCCGCATGCGGCGCGGTCCTTAAAGCAAACATCACCCCAGGCAGACACAGCTCCCAGTCAGTTTGATGTTCAAAACACAAGGCTCTCAACACGCGCTTCATGACGGAGTGGAGCTTCTCAACGGAATTCGACTGTGGGTGGTACACTGAGCTGTGTAGCAGCTTTACCCCACACCTTTCGAGAAAAGTTGTCGTCAAAGCGCTAGTAAACACTGTGCCCTGATCTGATTGAATTTCTGCAGGAAAACCAACTCGCGCAAATATGGACAGTAGTGCATTAACTATCTCAACTGAGCTGAGTTCTTTAAGCGGCACTGCTTCAGGGAACTTTGTCGCTGGGCAGATCACAGTCAAAATGTGTCTGTACCCCGTGGCTGTTACCGGCAGAGGTCCCACTGTATCAATAACGAGCCGTCTAAAAGGCTCCGTAATGATAGGTACCAATTTCAACGGCGCCCTCGATTTGTCCCCTGGTTTGCCCACCCGCTGACAAGTGTCACATGTCCTCACGAAATGGTCTGCGTCCCGAAAACACCCTGGCCAATAGTACTCTTGCAAGAGACGGTCCTTAGTTTTCTTAACTCCTAGGTGTCCGGACCACGAACCCCCATGTGACAAGCGCAACAGATCCTGACGATAGCATTGAGGCACGACCAGCTGATCGTACTCCACTCCTCGGCGGTCTAGATACTTCCGGTACAGGACTCCACCTCTTTCCACAAAACGCGCAGTTTTCCTGGCGATACCTTCTTTGACATTGCAGCGCACGTTTTCCAGGCTGCCATCCTTTTTTTGCTCGGCTATCAAAGCCGTCCGGCTGACTTTTAGCAACCTATCAAGTCCGTCTGACGTAGGCGCGATGAGCAAATCAGTAGATAGCTCTTCTAACTTTCCCGCGTCGGGATTTTCCTCTCCAGTATCTGGCGCCTTCAACGCTACAGACTCAATTTTATTCTGTTCGGGCGTGCTCTGAATATCAGCTTGCTGCGCCTCTGACCCTTTTTCGTTGTTTGATAACGTCGGCCCCGCAACTACCGCCTTTGCAGCGAGCTCCCGAACCTTCGATCTGGTTAAGGCCTGAACACTAGCTTCACCAAACAAAAGCCCCTTCTCGCGCAGGAGGTGATCGGACCTGTTTGAAAATAGGTACGGGTACTGGGTTGGCAGCATAGATGACACTGCCGCCTCCGTCTCAAGCGCTCCGAAAGGTCCTTCAATAAGCACTTTTGCTACCGGCAGACACACGCTATGAGCTTCCACGGCTTGCTTGATCCATGCGCACTCGCCCGTGAACATATGGGGTTCTACGTAAGACGGGTGAACTACATCCATCGTAGCTGCAGAATCGCGAAGCACTCGGCACTCTTTCCCGTTCACGAGGAGGTCTCGCATGTAAGGCTCGAGAAGCTTCATGTTCTCGTCCGTGCTGCCTATTGAAAAAAACACAACTTTTGGTGTTGTTTCCGGACACTGCGCCGAAAAGTGACCCGGCTTCTGGCACGTATAACAAACGCCCGCTCGCCTCATCTCGAACCGCTTTCTGCGTTCGGCTTCGGCTGCCGTCTCTTTACGTTTGGTCGGATTGCTTTCACTCGCATCCTCACTACGCGTGTCCCCCTTAAATCTCATGGGCGTGAACCTTGGCCTCTCAGACTTGGAGCCAAATTCACCCTTTTGACCGTCCTTAGCTCCGCGAGCTCGACGCGTCACAAACTCCTCGGCTAGCTCAGCGGCTCTAGCCACCGTACTCACGTCTGGCCTATCCAAGACCCAGTATCGCACGTTCTCCGGTAACCGACTATAAAACTGTTCTAGCCCGAAACACTGCAGAACTTTATCGTGGTCACCAAACGCTTTCTCTTCTTTGAGCCACTCCTGCATGTTCGACATAAGCCTATACGCAAACTCTGTATATGACTCACTTTTGCCTTTCTCATTTTCCCGAAACTTCCGACGGAACGCTTCCGCAGACAGCCGGTACTTTTTTAGCAGACTCGATTTTACTTTGTCGAAATCCTCTGCTTCCTCTCTATCCAAGCGAGCGACTACGTCGGCCGCCTCGCCGGGTAACAAAGTGAGCAAGCGCTGTGGCCACGTTTCCCGAGAGAACCCCTGCTTCTCGCACGTTCGCTCAAAGTTAACCAGGAACAAACCAATGTCCTCTCCAAGCTTAAACGGCCGCATCAGGTCAGTCATTTTGAACAATACGCGTTCTCCTGCACCGTGTGCCTGACTTCCATTACGAGCGCGTTCCATCTCTATCTCGAGACGCTTCATTTCCAAAGCGTGTTGACGGTCACGCTCTTCTTTTTTCTCTTGTTGCTCTCGCTCTTTCTGTTCTTTACGTTCGCGCTCTTCTCTTTTTGCAGTCTCCCTCTCTTCAATAGTCTCAAGGCATTCCGACAGCTCGTCATCCTCAGCCTCTAACTCAAGAATAGCCTTTATCAGTTCTGGTTTTCTGAGTTTGTCGGAGACATCCAGACCCAACTCTCTTGCAAGCTCCAACAATTTCGGTTTGCGCAACGACTTCAAATCCATGGCTGCTCTGAATGCTGCTTTCTCTACTGCTTACTATTGTCTTGCCGCAAACTAACCCGGCAGCAACGACAACCACAATTACCAGCTCTGTTTCTGACACTAACAAAAGCCTGGCAAAGCTCAGAAGAAGAAAGTCCCGCACTCACCAAACCTCGCAGCCAAGAGTCCAGCGCAGTCGTTCCGCTGCAGGCAACCAGTCATCACACAGGGCTCGTTGCACTGCTCCCGGATCGTCGTTGACCTGCTCAGCATACAGTCAACTGCATCTCTTTGCTGCTGGCCTCCGTTGTCGCGATCTCGCCGCTGGCAGACCGTTGTTTGAAGTCGTAGGCGATCCCACCGCTGCCACCAGATGTTTGGGATCAGACTGCTGGTACGATCTGTTGGGAACTCGGCGCTGACGCCCGTGGTTGTACCTGGGTCGCAAGCCCCAAGGGTAGCGTTGGCCTGGCGGCCTGGGGTACAACTGCAAGCATCCGAAGGTCCCGGCAAAGCATGAGTCGACAGGTAACAACGAAACAACTTGTTTATTTTAACATCGCAAAGAGTTGGCGGTCAGGTTTGACCGAAGCAGAGAGACGGGAGAGCACTTCACTCAACGGAAGAAATCGGAGCCCTCCTCTGGCGTCCGGGGGCAGCTGTTTTTATACTCTCGCAGTTGAGGGCAAGAAGGAACCCCTCAAAAGACGAGCACGTGAATGTACAATGGGCTAATGGTGACGCACACTGTCGTAGCGATGCCGTAGCACCATGTCGTGGCGCTGCGCACGATCTCGTAGCACCTGGTCGTGGCGCTGCGCAGCACACTGTCGTGGCGCTGCGCAGCACACTGTCGTGGCGCTGCCGGTCGGACACAATGACTGTAACGAGAAGATGGTCCCTGCTTTGGCATCGCCTGTTTCGGGCACAATGACTGGAACGAGATCCCTGCTTTGGCATCGCCTGTTTCGGGCCCAATAACTGGAATGAGATCCCTGCTTTGGCATCGCCTGTTTCGGGCACAATGACTGGAACGAAATCCCTAGGCGGTCGCATCGCCGCAGACGCGCCTGGAAACACCTGGCGATGAGTGTTGCGGTGACGACGATCGGGCCAAAATGTCCGCCGCCCCGCCGCCGTCGCGCCGGCAAAACCACGTGTCGCAGGCGAAACGCAACAATGCCCAGACCAGTTCTTTGAGAAAATGGCGTATTTTGTTCTCCTTGTAGATTCGTAGCTACAGTTTGGTGGATGACAATTTTTCATTTCGCTCACTCACTCTGTTGGCGTTTATCCCCCCTCCCCTCCCTTATCCTCTCGTTCAATGGTGACAGCGGTATGTCGCATAACGGAAGCTCTCTATATGCGATCAGTTGAAGGAGGCTGTCCGGGACCTTTTGCGACGCTCGATGCCACCACCCTGCAGGCGTCTCGTCGATGCGCGTCCTCCATTGTTGCGCCCTATAATTGAGCGTTTCCTGGAGGCGCGCACGGCGCTGCTGCTGCCGCCGAACGCGACCCGGTAATGGAGGCGACCCCTATCGCGGTGAACTGTGGCCTCTCGCTTTGACCGGGTTCGCCGCGCTGTCGCCGCGGTGGTGCCCGGGTCAAAAGCGGGTCGAGCCGCGCGGGGAGTCGCCGAAGTGTGCTGATCGCAGGACTGTTTTACTTTGTGGCGGAACGCGGCGCGGCGCGGCACGTATAGTTACCCGTTCAGTTTTCTGAAGTTGCCGATGGAAGCTGACGACGCGTCTACTGCTACGCAGTCTGCAGCCACCGCGGGGAAAACGGGTGCGCCAACGCCACAGCGACGTCGCTCAGCAAACTACATTGTCAAAAAAAAGAATGTAGTTCCACTGATCTTTAAAGCACGTGGAGCTTGCCCCTTGATGATGATGATGATCATGATGATGTATTAGCATCTCTTTTAAATGGAGTGGCAGCGGACATGCCACCAAGCTCGGTCTGTTTTACCTTTATGACTTATCCAACGAATTTATTAACTAAACACTATTCAGCTTTGAACATGCAGTGGTCCTTATAAAGAATCATGGGCTTAAGTAGGCACGTGAAAAGAAAGAGCAGACAGAAGGGCTCCTTTCACTAGTTTTTCCTTTTCTAAATTCTTGCGCTACAAAGTCATGTCTTACAGTAAACGCCAACTCGCCCAAGAAATTATCTTGCAATACTGCATGTACTCGTGTGGGAAAGAAAAAAAAACGGACAGCGCGAACACGTTAAACGTCAATATATAAACAATGCTAGCAGCAGCAGTGATATCGGGTTGGCGCAGGACAGAGTAATTTGCGCTACACAGGTTACTGGAAATAAACAACGAGTGATGGATCGAACAATACACGAAACGAAGTGTTCAATGGCGCCCGAAAAGTGCGCAAAAAATAAAGAAAGCAAAAGAAAATGCATCTTCGTTCCGTGTCCCGTTTTCGTTCTACATTCGTCTTGTTTTCCAGTAACTTGTGCAGCGCGACTTACTCGGATATTGACGACCAAATAGACCTTCAGTAAGCCTAATAGCTTGCGCAGCTCGTATCTGTATTGGGAAAAGCAGTTCAAAGAGGAAGTCATATATAGCCGCCGCGATGGGTTCTTGGAAGATTTAAGCGAAATGTGGCATTACTTGAATATGACTTAAAGCTTCGGTTACAAAATAAAATATAGTAAACGATTGTTATAAATAATCGATTAAGTTAAAACATGTAGAACCTCAAAGCTTTTCCTGCATATGGTTTCGAACGCGCAGAGTTGAAGGTATTTGGTGCATCTTCGTGGCTTGCACAGCAGGCAATTACCTTTCTTTCTTTCTTTCTTTCTTTCTTTCTTTCTTTCTTTCTTTCTTTCTTTCTTTCTTTCTTTCTTTCTTTCTTTCTTTCTTTCTTTCTTTCTTTCTTTCTTTCTTTCTTTCTTTCTTTCATCATTCAACACGCACTTCGTGCATGATATTCGCACCGTACGGCAGTTATGCAGCCGCAGCGGCACCGCTTTCCCTAGTTGCTTCACCACGAAATGGAATCTCCCGCTCGGCCGACCATCAAGCTAGGTTAACAACACGCGGGTCAATGCGGCAGGCACGCCGTGGTAATAAGTCTGACGCCGGCAAGTGGTCAAGTACCCTCGCAGCAGCAGGGCTGTTCGTCTACATAACGAGGGAAAGCAGGTTGAACGGCGACAGGAGCGTGCAACTGATCGCTTTTGCAGATCGCAAGATCACGCCACATAGACTGCTTCCAAGGTGCGACTCAATATGGTACGCCAGACTACGTCGGACGAGAATTGTTAAACCACCCGTTCTTTTCGTCAAACTGTTCATTTGCAATAATTTTTACCTATTATGAAATTATTCCAAACGATGCGATGTCATGTGATCATGGCGAGGAAGACAGCACTACGGCATCTTTCTTTTGTCTCTCAACTGCCACGTTTCCTGAACTTTTGCACGCACCAGTGCAGTTCGAAGCTTCAGAGCCAGTGCACGCGTGCCCTGATATAATTAAGAGGAAGCTTTAGCTCGGGTGCTCCTATTTAAACGCATGTAAAAGGAGAATTCGTTTTTTCTCGGAAATGACTGCATCAAATTTGACGAGGTTTGTTGCATTTAAAAGAAAAACGTAAAATCTAATGACTGTTCGTCTCAAATTTTTTATTTAGGTTGTCAATTTTTTATTAAAGATTGGCAAAAATCAAACATTTTCAGAAAACGAAACTATCAAGTTTACAACTCTGTTTCACTGCAAGAAAACACGACATCACAATTCTGTGAATTGCATCTGATAGTACATCTAAAGCGGACAAATTTGATAGGTTACACATAAATTTAAAAAATTCAGTCATATGGAAATACAGCTTTTTTAGAACCCTTGTACACAACGTAACAAATTCACGTAAGATATATATTGACATATCCAATTTGTGCCCTTTGAATGGTCTAATGGATGTCGTTTACATAACTGCGATATATGTTCTTGCTGCAGAGGTAATAATTTATAAACTTCGTGCATCAATTTTTCTCGAACTTGCGAATCCTTTAAAATTCTTTTAACAGAATTCAGGCCCTAAATCGAAATTCCGTTTCAAACACTCACTAGCATTTAACTTTTTCACTCTAATGCAACAAATTTCATTAAAATCGGTCCAGGGGTTATCTCAGAAACGCGTTCTTGCGTTTTACATGTATTTGAATAGGCCGCATCGGAGTTGGGCCCGAGCTAAAGCTTCCTCTTAACGATCGTGCGCGTATGAGAACGAGAATATTACATTATTACAAGAACTAGTACATGCCACAGTCGAACGCTTTTGCAGATCGTTCATCCGCACAAAGCTCTCAAATCAGTGCTAGGCACTGCCTTCAGAGCTTTGTACGGATGACTTCTTGTACGGGGAAATTTTGGCCAGAGAAACTTCCCTGACAAAAATTTCTCAGCGTTCCCAGTTTCGGAGCACGATGGCGTCGGACTTCGACGTCAGCTCTGAAACAGGTCCGCGGTGACAGGACTTGTCTGACGCGAAATGGGTTAAAAACTTCTGACGAAGACTCCGCACCTATAGGTCGCTGGCCCACGCAGCCACATCGATTCCCACGTTTGCGCCGGCAACGGGGTCGCCGGGGGTTTGGGGGGGGGGGGGGGGGGGAGGTTTCATCGCAGCTGCACGCGCGAAGAGCTCTCGATCGCGTTGCGAAGCGGGCGCCACTCGATCGCGCCCACAGCCCGGAACATCTTATGAAACAAAGGAAGTGCATGCGTTCCTGGTTGAGATGCTCGCGCCGCAACGACTTGCATGGCGCCGCCTAGCTCTTACGCAATGCCAACACGCGCGCACGGTCACTGCTGAGCGATTGCTGGGGCATACTATAACGTTGTTTCGTTATTAGGGAACGCGATCACGTTCTAGATGAGACGCCTCATTGTTGGCTTTCGTTCCATTTGTTTCAGCGCCGCATAGGCTGCGCTGCGGTTTCGTCGGTGAAGAATGTGCGCTTCCTGCAGGTCTTGCGCCCCGCAGTTCATTCTGCGTCGTGGAGCAGGTATAGAGCAAGTGGTCAAGGAGCAAAAAAGAACCTAACCTGCACGACGTGGGCTTGCTGTTCTCGCAAGCCACATGCGGGCCGGGCAGTAGCGTCCCTCCTCGTGACTTGTTAGCGATACAGAGGCTGGCCCTTCCTCATGACTGCTTTAAGACTGATAAACGAATGCTGGACAAACAGAGAAAGAAGAAATAGAGGAAAAGGATAAAGGCAGGCAAGTTACCCATGCCTTAGCCCGGTTGTCTACCCTGCACTGGGGGAAGAGGAAAGGGGGAAAATTAAGAGACGGAAAGAAAGAAGAGAGTATGCAAGCGTGCGGTAAGGCTGGTTATGCTCGTGTGAGCAACCGACGTTTGCTCGAAAGGTAGGCGACGTTCATATATATCCCAGATTGGAAACGCTGCACAACGGCCAGTCAGCTTATATATAGGTATACCGAGTCAGTTTTCATGTAGTGGAAACAAATTTCTTTTGTAAAAGGATTTAACCGCTGTGAGGACGTTTGTTACTACTCGTCCACTCAGTGCTTCAGTAGTAGCCGTCGTAGATGCACCCACCAACTAATAAAACTTGGTTGACCATCCTTTCTTGCTTATTACTGGCTTCAAAGTACATGTTGTAATAACAGTACCCAAGCGAAATTAATTGCCCACTTGAGGCCATTTATGGTTTACTTTAGAGCCTGTACGGGGTGTTTTTCTGCCGGTTTCAAATGGGGCAAATCCCAAATATGAATTGGACAATAGAGCAGTTACATCAGCTGAACATGTTCGTCTCGGAATCTATATATCCTGCACACGAAGGACGCATGCCCACGTAGTTTTGCGAATACATGCACGTCGTTGTCTCCGGTACAATCGTGAGGATCCCGCGGCGAGAGCCAACAGCAGCCTCCTCTCACTCACGCTGCGAACTGCTTGACCTTAATCATATGGCGGCCCCACGAGGCGGGGTGCCTCGTCCTGGAGCAGCGTTGGCGCACATACGCGCACATACGAAACTCGCGCGCGCCAGCCGCCGCGACGTTCTTCAGCGACGCCCCTGCACCATGCCCTCTTGGCACCACCTCGCCGCCATTGTTCACTCCATCTTCCCGCACTGCAGGCGCCGTCGTCGAGTGGAAAGCAACGAGTCGCGACGTCGCTCGCGCGCAAACACATGCACACAAAAGCGCGCGCGCGCGCACTCCAGAGAGACTGCGGTGCGGTGTGACCTTCTGCGCGCCGGGTCAGGTAGTTCCGTGCAGCGTCCCTTGAACTCGAGCGGTAACGAATAGCGTCGTTCCTTTTCTTTATATACACGCAACGGAATCTGCATAGTTCCGGTGTGCAGCTTCTTTAGCATATTCCGGCTGGGCTGCCGTTCGCTCGCTTCATCACTCTCGTGAGAGGGTGAGGTCGTGACTTTTCGAACGATATCGTTTTGCAGTTAGGTATTCAACCAAGGCTGGAGCGGAGGAGAGCTTAAGGTGGCGCCGCAGAGTTAACTTCTGGACCGTGATGGAGATGCTGGAAGCAGCGCACTTCCGGTTGCTCCGTTGAGACGCTATCTTTTGTTTCGCGCATCAGCTGACGCGGGGAAATCGTATTCCGTGGCTCGAGTTCGTGTATTTTAGAGCCGCCGTATATCGCGGCACTGTGCGGGCGGGACAGGCGTGGAATGTTGTGCGCCGGACGTAGCTGGCGGCCGGCTCGAGCGCATTTCCGCAGATGCTATCTCGTGCATCCTCGCTGCACAGCGGCCGCTCGAGTTTTGGGGCGCCGCGCTGTAACGTTGTGCGCATCACGACGGAAGTGCTTTTGTGTCGGCCGTACCGACCCGCAATCAAGAGGCGAAGTTAGGGCGTTCACCGTCATGAGAGAGGAGGGAAACGCTACGCGTGTGGCCAAGAAAACGACGCTATCGATATTTAAAAAGAGAGAGAGAGAGAAAAGAAAGCGTACAGCCGTTGTCAAAAGGAACGAAACCACTAGGCCTATGACCCCGCCTGACTCCGGTGCATCTATGCCTCTTGTTGCATCTATACACAGCTTGAAATCTCTAGAATACGTGACCTGAACCCCCGTCTTCACCATCCAGAGCTTTCTAGCGCGAGGGCTTCTATGGGTGTGGCTCGGCGTAGCCAGCCATGGGCTCAGCAACACTCATATTTCTAGCAGCTTCCTTTCTTTTGAGTAAGCCTGCAAGTGGAATAATTACTGCGGGAATGTGGTTTCCATACTTGCCCCTGTTTCATTGCTAACTAACATTGCATTGCTAACTGGAATAATTTAGCTATGCATTTGGAAAAGTTAATAACCCGTCTTCGGACTTAAATTTGCGACGCTGTTTACGGGATCTGACGTTTACGCGCAGATTGAGCCGTCTCACGCAACCCAATTTCTTTCAAACGATGGCGCCTGCAGCCCGCGAGCACGTACGGGGGCCATATACTACACACTGAAAAGACGTTTGTGTCGAACCATCGCCGAGTGCAGTATACAACGAACAGTAGCCTATACGCGCTCATAGGGCCAAACTTTCGTGATGAAGTAATCTCGCGCGGCTTGGCCAAGGCTGAGGACGGACTGCATAACGCACGACTCCGACGCTTAGTCCCTTGTCGAAACGCGCGTTGCACGGTTGTCCATCAAGTGAATTCGCCTTCAAGCGGGTCAAACATCAACTCACTGTGTCTCGCTCTCTTTATTTCTCTCTCCCTCAGCTAAAGTTGCGTAGTTCGCATCGCTCGCGAACCTCCGAACTGTATACAAACCGCGCAGCGTAACAAGTATTGAAGGGCCGCCTCACCGGCCACGGCAGCAACAGCAGCCGAGAACACGTATACAAGCGCGTGATTGCCTCCGCACCGAAGGCACGACAATCTCTGGCCGCGCAACACGCTCGGCTCCCCTTGCTGGCGACCTTGCGTGCACGCGTACGTAGTATATATATATATATATATATATATATATATATATATATATATATATATATATATATATATATATATATATATATATATATACGTACACGTGAAGAAAGCGGGCCTGGTCGAGCTCACGGTCACGTTATATCAAAAAGCACGCAGTTTTTCCCGTCGTGGTGGTCGGCGTGAAGATAAAATTGAAAGCCGTTCTCTATAAATGTCTCTGTAGAGTTAGAAAAAAAAAGAGGATAATAAGGGCGTGAAAAGTGGACATGGGTGAAGTGG
Organism: Dermacentor variabilis; assembly: GCF_050947875.1. Taxonomy (NCBI): domain Eukaryota; kingdom Metazoa; phylum Arthropoda; class Arachnida; order Ixodida; family Ixodidae; genus Dermacentor; species Dermacentor variabilis. Next base: position 148,756,046 of record NC_134573.1, read on the forward strand.
CGTGTGGAAATTGCTGGCACGCCACAATGGAGCTCTTGAGAAAGGAAGGCCACACGACGAACGAACCTTGTGGTGGGATCAAAAGATTGGAGCCGCGGCAGTGGCACGCAAATCGTCGTTGTGCAGTCGTTGTCCAGCACTCGTTGACCGCGACCGCGCTTCGAACCTGGACGTGTCTTAGAGGACCGGTCGAATTTCGCCGGTCACTGGTGCAGTCGAACCGTCGGCTACTGGTTTTTCTCGTGACCCCCGCAAGGCGATTGCGTTCGGAGAAGGGGGGGGGGGGGGTAAGAAATACGAAAAGCGCGTGCGACGAGTGGAACTGTCGATTGGGCAAGGTTGAGACGGCAATTTGCGCGCCCGACTCCAGAGGTCTTTGATCCTGGCGCACGCCTTTGCGACTGTCCGAAACAGGGGCACCCAACTGCCACCTTCCATTCTCTTGTTTTCTCCTTATTTTTGTTCTTTTTCTTTTTTTTCTGCGAAGACCTTGGCCGGATGGATGACAGTGGTTGTTCTGTGGGTTCGCTTGGGTGTATCGACGAAATAGAAAGAAGCCAGTCAAGCCACGTCACAGAGAATATGACCGAAAATACCCGTGATTGCAAAGCCTAAACCAACCGGCTTGCTGGAAATAATACCGAGTCTTTGAAAAGCAAGGCCACGGTGTTTTAACAGCGTTCGCCGATTCCCATTGCTCGAAACGAACACTGTTCCAACTTTCTTGACCGCATTTCTATTCTTTCGCCTCATGACCAACGTGCATGCACGACCTTAGTGGTATGTAAATAAAGAACTTGAAAGAAAACTGAGTTTGTCTGGCGTCCCCTTGGAACCAAGCTCAACTTGTTCTGTTTGAAAGAAAGTGCAATTTCGAGTAGTAGTCTCTGCGGGGATATGTGAACAAATGTCGCAATCGTCCGTTTCTTGGTTGATGTGGGTTTTAGGAACTACGTGGTCACAGCGACTGAGGGGCTTCGTTCCACATTTTGGCAGAGTCGTTAACGTCGTTTTCGGCCGGTGGCTATTACGCAAAGACCACGCGCCGCGTTGTGACCGTGGATGCTTCTTCGTAACGATGCTCCCGCCTCTGCGCTGGGATTCGTCATGCACTGTTTCTCTGCATACACAGATGCGTCCCTGATTGATTTGGCCGACCGGCGAGCGGCGTCATTCGAACATAAAAACGAGTTATACGACCTCAGCGGCCTCAGCATGCTTTTTGACCGCCTGCGCAGAAAACCTGAAACATTGAGTTGCGGGAAACCGAAACCCTCTGGGGGAACGTGGTGACCCATCGAGCCGGTGTATTTGTTTTTCTTTTTCCTGCGACGTTCCACTCCCTCATTTCATTGGTATTATACTAGGACGACGATTCACCGCGGCGGTCAGGATAAACTCTGCGTCGACGGCGAAGAGACAGGCACCGACTCGATCAGTTCCAAAGAGACCATTAACCGCGATCACGCGCCCGATGCATGCATGGGCATCGATGCACTCTGTCTTCCTTCACCGTTGTCTTTATTTACTTATCTTTATCTCGGTGGCCTGCGAGAGCTCGATTATATCCTCTCTCACCGAAGCCTACCGCGCACACCTCTGGGCCACGCATCTGCGTGAGGTGGTTCACTTTGTGAGGGAGGCGTCGTCAAATATATATATTTTTTTAACCTGCGCTCGTTCCTCTATGCCGGCTGGCGGGCACGCTTGTAATGCGTACACGCCTCCACACGCTACAGACCCTTGCATGCATGTGCTGTGCTCAAACGGAGTTGTGCATCTTATACGAGGGAGGAACGGCCAACCGCTTTGTGTATAAGGGAAGCGAAAGGTTCATTTAGCAGGTTACGTAGCCCGGAGGAGCGTAAGAAGCCCTATAGCAAGCTCCTAATTGGGTCACGGTGAGGAGAGACACACAAACACCGCGCGTTCGTCGTCTTTTGTGGCCCGTTTGGACGGACGGTTTCCTCTCGGGTCCTCCCTGCTTGGCATGCGAGCACGTACAAAGCGGCGCTCGCAAGAAATAATGAGGTTAGACCTCGGGGACAGGCGTCGCATCGCTGGAGATGCGTGTGTGCATGTTTGCTTGCGTCGCACGTGTTATCGGGACCCTTATCAGCGCCAGCGGGCGGCGTACGGGCAAATCAGTGCGAGCCGCAGGATCACTCACATGACGTGTGGCAGGTACTGAGAAAGAAAGAGATAAGAGAGTTTAATGACGCTAAATGCGGAGAGGTTGGGCAGAAGGAGCATGCCCTTGACCTCCTGCGCCGTATCTTTCAAGCATAAATAAAGGGAAATGAGTGGCCGTGCTAACTTGCCTAAGACAGCCCAAAGTTCACTTGGGAGGAGAGTGTGCCGTCTGTCGCTCAGAATGGTTGCTGCGACCTGGCACTTTGCGTTGTGTGCCTTAGCCAAAGCGTATACGCTTATACCGTTAGGAACACGAAGCTCGCTCATTTTTTTCTGCGTTAAATCTCTGTAGGTCTGTAATTTTCCTAACGTTTTCAGCACCTTTTAGCTTGGAAAAAGCGTGCAAGTACGAAGAAAAAAGGCGAATAAATGGAAGTTTTTCTAATTACTGTACTGCACCTTTGCGGCATCACAGCGTTGTCGATGGGTCCGCAGGAATTCTTGTGTGCAGGGCTTGCGACAATATGGCTTCGCCAAAGGTGTGCACCCCCGTATTAGTAGTGATACATGATGATCAGATGATAATGAAACCACCTCCTCCGTTTCCGCACGAAACTGAAGCACTATAGTGAAGTTACCGAAATCAGTTCTGTTCCTTGCGATATAATACTCATTAATTTATCCCTCTATACGCTGTGTGCGTCTGCGCTAACCTGAGGCTCCCCGAACGATATGATGACACTTCACGCGTGCACGTCACTATTCTATAGTCATACCAACAACAGACGAATCAAGACATTGATGACAAGCTCTCATTTTGGTTCTACTTTAGGGGGCGCTTATTTTCACTCGACATCAAACCGTGCGCACTGTAAACACACTCTCCCACTTTTGTCGCCCAACAAAAATTGAACGAGTATCACACCACTCTCTCCACCGAAGCACACTTCACGGCCGAGCAGCATAGTTCAGTACAACGACCGTGTACTTTCTCGGCTAACGTACAAAATACATGGTTGTGTGCACAAATCGTGCTTGTTATGCTTTCCCGTCTTTCGCGCTATACGACAGTTCGTGGACCATTTCCAAGTTTAGTCCATCGAACTAAGTGACCAGTTCTCGAGGCGTCAACGCTTAAGCAGGCTGAAATAAGGCTTAAACGAGGCGTCGAAATAAACTATAATACTGGCTGTAAGACGCAAGCGAAAGAGCTGCGCATAGCCCTTTCATGATTTCATATGTTGGCCGACTCCTCGCTTGATTTCCACCACATCCTTTATAAATGCTCTCAGCTCCAGCCATGTTTTGATTGGCTACTCATCGACCTAGAGCGATGGGAGGTCGCGGTGTCCAGTTCCGACCCAGCTGTCGAGAAACAGCTGGTGTGCTGGGCTTTGGAAGTCGCCGAGCGCCACCAACTGCCGGCCAGTTCACGTGATCAAGAGCCGGCCCAATACTAGCATGTAAATATACGGCTCGAAATACTTATTAAAGTTTGCCTGTCCCGATCGAGACGCCGGCTATGCACGACACAGTTTCTCCTTGTGTTACAGACGGACCCTACGCAATTAGAAATAGCACCGCTCCGCCTGTAATAATAGGAGTGTCCGGGTAGACGTGTCTCCCCGTCTGCTGGATACGGAACACGGCGGACGAGTCACCGCGGTAGCGGGCGTGTCAGGAGAACGCCGTTTCCTGCAAAAAGACATTAACGCACACCCTCCCTTTCAAGTCGTCTAGTGTGGCTGCGGCGACTATACAGAGCATTCACGGAGACAAGAAAAAAATGCAACTGCGGCCGTTCTTAGACGGGCGTGCTGCGGAAAGGGGTTTACTTCGTGGCCCGGCGAGCCTTCGGGTACACCGACGCCGGTCGCTGTTCGCTAAACCTCAAATAGATGAATAGATGAACAAAAGAAAAGAAAAGAGGGGCCTTACCAAAACGCCCCTGCATGCACCGCTTTCGCTTGCTTTGTCTTCCCAAGAGTCCGCCCTATTTACGTGCAGTCCGTGTAGCTTTGTGTCGTTGCGTTTCACTGTATTAGAGATCTTACAGTTTCCGCCGACTCAGTGAGAGAACAGACGCGCCCGCGAGATACGCGAGATTGGATTAGGACTTCGCTTCGCTGTCGGGGAAATGCGGCGGAACCTCCGCCTTCCGTGTTTCGAGCGCATTTGCTCGGTCGATGAAAGAGAGACGCAAAGCGCGCATTTACAGAACACAGTTTCTTGCGTAACTTTTGGGTCCTTCCCCTCGCGAAACCCTTTAGAGATTAGGAAGACGCAACAGGGCGAAGTCGAGCGACATAGTTGGGCGGGAGACACACCGGAACTTGTCGATAAGAGCTTGCGGAGCGCTGGACACTGTCCTATTTGGACGGCGGTGCTGCAACGTCGTGCGCGTCTAAGAGTGGGAGCAACGCATCTTAAATGGCACACTCCCAGCGCCGAAATTGATTGGTTGAATTATTTATTCATGCTCAGAGCACATGCAGTTCCTTAACCGGAATTTGAACGCAGCGGCGTTTAATATGTGACGCCACGGGTACCGATATTGTTATTACTAGAACAATTTTTTGCAAAGAAAGATGAACGCACGAAACGTCCGTGGCGCGCTGTTCTGAGTATACGAGCATTCTACTCCTTCCTGCAAGTCGTCATATGTCACATCAGTGCCCGTGTATGTCGTCATCACTTATCTGTGCGCGACTGTCTTTTCTTTTCTTTTCTTTTTCAAATGCGCTGGTTCACCAAACTCGCATTTCAAAGCGCACAGGAGCCGAGTTATCTAAGCGTTGGTCTGAGCTTCCTCATTCTGCCTCACACCAAAGGATGACAGGCTTGTGGAATCATTCGTCTTTAGTTCCGTACAGAGACGTCATAAACAGGGTAACATATGTGCAAGCGCTATCGAAGTGTGTCAGGCCTGAGGTAAACTGTGTAAGTTAATAACAGGCATGGAGGTAGCTAAACCGAAAACCGTATGTTTGCAGTTTCGCTCGTGCTCCGCACTAAATTTATGTGGAGGCATTGACGGTCCTCGAGACGGTGAGCCCTTGCTGACCCAATGTTAGTCTTGCGTTGAGTGTATGATGCAGCGAAAAAAGAAAGAGCAAAGAAAGAAAGAAAGAAAGAAAGAGAAAGATGCAACACATGGGGAAAAGTGACTCGAAAGATGACTAACGTAGTGTTTCATTCCATAACTTCATACTATACCAGCCGACTGGGCGCGAATCGCGCACACCAGATCTATAGCGGGAACCCGCAAAGACAAAGACAAAAGGAGACGACGGGCGGTTTCTTATCGGGCCTCGGAGAAACTGGTGCAGCGCTGTCTTCGCCCCCTCCATTACGTGACGTAAAACACACAGAACCTCCTCGGGCCTCGGTGAAGCTTCGCCGCGTTTATAACGGCATGCCCTGCAGGCGGTACACCGAGACGGCGTCGGCCCAGGAACCGACCGGACGCACCGCATTCTCACCGGCTCTCCGTAATGCCCGCCGCGTCTGTAGCCCATACTCCACATCCATTGTCTGTGCCGTCGACCGACGCAGCGGGAGCGTAAGCACGGCTACGTAGCGGCCAACGTAGAAAGAAGAGAAAGACCTGCAAGCGAAGGGCTTACAACGGCAACCCGCCTTTTCGCCCGTCGACGGTTCACTCATCCTCCCGCTAATTAGCATTGTTCCTGTTTGCAAGCCCGGCAAAGATGATCGCAGGCCGTGATTATATATACCGGCTCCACTGGCAAGCGTGTGCCGTGCTCTATACACTTGCTTGGCGAGCCTTTACAGATTCCTCGCTGCTTGTTTGTGCGCGTGTTGATGTTACGTCACGCTCTCTGGTTACGACAGGCCCTCTCTGCTTGCTCCCTTACCTTCCTCGCCTTCAGTTTGTTCGAAACCTTCCTCCCTCTTCCCCCTCAATTTTTATTTTCGTTGCGCTACGCTGCAGAGCACGAAAGGCTCTTCGGCGTTACGTAATTGCAGATCCGAGACGTCTACAAAAGCCTTCTGCAAGAAGACCGCTGAGAATTCTTGAAGCTTGCTTTCTATGTTTCGACAACAAGCTTCTTCGGATCGGGAGTGCTTACGCGTAACTGCGCTCCTTTGAGTGATGTCTGTCAAGTAATTTGTCCGACAGATGACGGCAAGCGTGGTTTTAGACCTATCGTGCCTTCCGGTTCTTTTGTGAGATGGGTGACTCTGTGTGCCTTGTATAGCAGGTTGCAGTAGATGTGAAAGCTCTACTTCCCTTTTGTGTGAGCACAATCAGCCGATTCTCTTTTTCTTCTTGCTCTTTCTGCTTCTTTGCTTTGCGTTTCTTCTTGTTTATCGTTTGTTCTCTCTGTTTAATGAAGACAGTATATCTGTGCTCACGCTCACGCAGTTTAGACCCCGTGGTGATCCGGGGTGGTTCGAGCAGTTATTATATATATATATATATATATATATATATATATATATAGACACACACACACACACACACACACACACACACACACAAACCGTTGGCACGCACCGAGCCCTGTTGGCTGCCCCCTTCACTGGCGAAAGGGAAGCGAAAGTTGAAAGTATAAGGAGAGGAGAAAAGTTTACAGCATGCAAGCTCACACACGCACAAGCGACCGTTGTTCAGTCTGTCGCAGTCTGTATTATAAAACCTGGTTGGTCTCGAGAAGCGCAGCAATGTTTTCGTGGGTTTGCACATGGTGCACGCACGAGGCCACGGTCGCAAAGTCTCCTGTTCTGTAAAGTGCCTGTCATCTAGTTTCCTTAATATAGTCCGAGGGGCATGCCATGGAGATTGCAAATTGAACATGCAAATGGAGATTGGACAATCACACAGTAGCTGCTTGAGAGTTTCTTCGGTGCCATGTGCGTTTACGAACGCATATCTGTATTCCTAATGGGAATGGCGGACAGCGCCAATAGTGGCGTACCTGAAAATTTCTACTTGCGCTAACGTGTGTCGTACGCATTTAGCATGTCGTGTTTGAATGAATGCATCAAGTGTGTCTTTACGTGCTAACGGTGTATTTTCTTTCTCTCTTTCTTTTCTTCCAGGTAAGTCCCCCTCGTTGAATATTCCGGCCTTTCTTGACAAGGGTGGATTATTGGCCGCAATCTATGGCATGCCGTTCAGGTAAAAACTTCGTGCAACGAATCATTCACAGACGCTCATCGTGTAACTTCTGCTTTGTCACGATTCCTTGAAAGAGGCCCTTTTTTGTTTGAAATACACGTTTCCATGTTGCGCGCTCTGAGCACGACGTCGCGGGTTCGACCCTTACTGCGACGGCCGCATTCCGATGGATGAGGAATGCAAAAAACGCTCGTGGACCATGCTTTGGGGTGTATATTAAATAATCACACGTTGCCAAAAATTGATCCGGGTAACCCTCTACTACGGCGTCCCTCAAAACACACTGTACAGTTTCTAAACATTAAACTCCATAGATCAATTAATGTTTTCATTTTAAACGCGGGAACGCTACCCTCTTTTCTATCTATTATTTGATTTTTAAAGGCTCCCCTTTGTTTCTGTTTTTCCTAATACGTAGACTTGCTTTAATAGTGTATTGGTGTCATTGATACTTTTTTTTTCTTGCTTTACTTGGTCAGGCTTTCAGGATATATCGGGCCCTCACAGTAGTCAAGCCTCCCATATTTTTCAACTGTTAATGAAAGATGTTTTTCGTTTATTACAGCTCAGGGACCCCAATCAATATACATGGAAAAGGATAAATTGTGTTTTTTTTTTTTTCAGCAACCACTGCACCAAGTTTGATGAGGTTTGTTGCACTCAAAAAAAAAAAAAATAAAAGAGGCGAAATCTAGTGAATGATGATAATGATTTTTTTTATTTAGGACGTTAACGTTTAAAATATAAATTGTAGAAAATCGCAAATTTTCAGAAAACGAAGCTATCAGGTTTACAATTCTAACTAAGCAATTAAAAACGACATCACAATTCTGTAAATTGCATTAATACGGGTCCAAAATCAAGAAAGGGGCTGACAGATGGAATAGCACGCTGTGGTATAAAGTTTGTAAACAGGAATAAGGTGCCTCAGGTTGCCAGCGTTTCAATAGGAGGTGTCACATGTACGGCGCACTTTTTATCCCGATCAAGCCTGATCCGGGTCGAATTTCCCGGAAGTAATTGGCTCCTTTGCGCAACATGCGCAAGAGAGCCAATCGCAGTCGAGAATTTCCATCCGGATCGGTGCCGATCGCGATCAGAAGTGTACGTGTGACACCGGTATAATAGTACATCTAAAGCGGCCAAACTTGATGTACTATAAATGGCTCTCAAATATGCCACAAATATGTCAGTAGGACTTTTGCAACAGCCTTGTAAACAATGTAACAAATTCACGTAAGATATAAATTGGTATATAAAATTTGCCCGTTTTGGGGGAGTGCCCTCACGGATTCATCCCAGTTTACAGAAACGTGATACCTCTTCTTGTTGCAGAGCTACGAATTGTAAACTTGTTACTTCTATATTTTTTCAGACTTCCCCATTTTTGAAAATCCTTATAAAATATTCAGGCCCTAAATCAACATTCCACTTACAACAGTCAATATAATGTAACTGTCCCTCAAATGCAACAAATTTCATTAAAATATGCCCAGTCGTTACCTCAGAAAAGCGTTTCTCCGTTTTACATGTATTTGAATAGACGGCATCGGAGTTGGGCCGGAGCTAAAGCTCCCTCATTAGAATCAGTTTTATTTAAAAAAAAAAAAGGCGCGTAGTCTATTACGAGCGCGTAAATATCTTATCATAGCTTCTTAAGAGGAGAAAAAGTGTGGTTCTGTGAAATGTGAGCTGCACGCTCACATGCTTGCCACAGATTTCACGACCCACTTCTTTGGTGGTTGCTCAGTGACACAGTTCACGGTGGCACGCAGGGTCGCAAGTTCTGCTACTGTAGATGTTATGTGTGACACCTTCACCAACACTGAGATCTACTTTGGCTGAGTGGCAACAGTGGATGCACAAGTGACAGGCGAAGTTGAACCATCGGTATAAATGGGTATGCAGTCTCCCTATGTCTCAAGCAGTAAAAACAGCTCTTCGGAGCGTCAAATCTGCTTTACGCCACAGTACGCATAAGCAGATGGTACCAGAAATAAGAGAAGGTAGCCATCACGCTCTGGAAAAGGACACGGAATGATCTTTCAGTGGACTCCTAATCACTGTGACGTTGTCAATAACGACCTCGCTAACAAGGCTGCCCACGGAGGCACCCATACTATGTCAATTCCCATGTCGAGGATCCACGTTGTAAGACAATTTGGTTTGCTTGCTCAAACAACGCCACAATCTTTCTGGAGCTCCCCGAGCGTGATCCAATGACCATACACCTACACAGGACCATTCGTGAGCGCGCCAAGTGCCAACTAGCCTCCCCCGCGGGGATGCAATTGACACTGCCCTACCAACTATGGCTTGGTGTGACATTTACAAACGCGTATTCTTTCCGTTTTGGAATGACCGTTACACCAATGTGCGACACTTGTGAGTCTGAAGAAGCTATCGAACACTTGTTGTACATTTGCCTCCAATATGAGCACATCTCTTTACGGACCCCATTATTAAGCCTACTGGACTCGAACTATTTCCGAAATGAAAAAAAAAAAATTCTTGGACCCTCGACGCACCCGTCCTGGCGTAGAGAGCTATTTATGCGGAAACTGGAGTCTTTTTTTTTTTTAAGAACACTTGCCCCAGTGACCGATTGTGGTCATACTTTGCATCTTATACAGTGTGTGCGGGCGGTGCTCACTGTGTCTTCCTCTCTTCCTGTTCCCCATTGTCCTTACCCGTATTGTAGGGTAGCACACTGGATGCTCATATAGTTGACCTCCCTAACTTTCCTCTCCTTCATTTCGCTCTCTTGCTAGATTTAAGGAACAACTTCGTTCCCTGCTGCGCATAGCACACGCGCAGTGGCACTCTGCCGTGCGGAGCTCGTGACGTCGCCGAAATATATTCGCTCGAAACGCCGCGGCATGATCGAAGGCGTTTCGCGAGCGCGGCGTGGGAGACTCCTGGGAAGATTCTCAGCCGAGCGGCCGAACGGACGCCCTTAATTGTGCGTAGCCCTTTCGCGTCTGTGGGAAGGAGGCGATCCGAGTGCAAGCCGGACTACCGGCGAAGCGCTCGGGACGGTCTAACAGCGCTCGGGCGAAGAACCTTGTAGCCCACCGCGCGGCGGCCGTTGGCTATAGTTGCGAGGAATTCCCATCGACAACATGCGCCTCCCGGCTGTAGGCCTTCGTTCATACACAGGCAGCATGCGCGCCTTAGTCGCTTCCGCTCGTCGTATACAACACTCCACTGCCTCCTTCAGGTTCGCCGACCAGCCGCCACCGCTCCGCTACAGCGGGGCCGACATCGACGCAGCCAGCCAGTTTCTCGGCTGTTACGAAACAAAGGGCCTTTCGTTCTCGTTCGCCTTCCCCTCTCGCACTTGTTCTCGCGCCTCTTCCAAGCTCGCGTTTTTACGTTCGCGAACTTCGTTCCTTTGGCTGTTATTGCTTTTCGGCCGCTTTTGTCTCGGAGATACAATAACTCGCCTTCTCCTATGCGATGTTGCGCGGGGCACCTCGAGAATCACGACGGAAGCAGCAGGCGCACCCGTGGTGGCGAGCGTCGTAAATGATATTCGTCGCGGGTTAACGACATGCTGTTGTTTCTCTGCTTTGTTTTAGTTGTCTTTTTTGTACGCGTGTAATGCAGGTAGGTTGCGTCGAGGCATAAAGCTGTCGCCCGAGAGACGTTATCCCAATATCCGAACGACGACTCGCTGTACTGGCCTGAAAATCATTTTTTTTTCTTTATGTAAACAAATAACAATACATTAAAGGAATGACTCGCCCCGAAGTTTTACGATGTTTTCCCGCTATCGGTTGATGGAACATTAAGGATTACTTCTGTCTTCTAGGTTGTTCAAGCGAGGCTTCTGACGCTAAACTCGCACTAAAAGCGCGCTTGTTTATTCTATATGAGGAGAAATCGCTTGACCTAGCACGTTCTGATGAGGTCGTAGCTATATCTGCTCTTATTTGGTCACATATGGAAGTCAACCACTCGTGTTGTTAACGCGGTTAACTTGGGACGAATTTTTTACAGCACACAGCAAGCAATGACTCGCAAACGTGTAAACTTGTAGGGAACATAGTAAAGGCGGTGCCTAATCGTGCAATCATGGTGTATCAACAAAAATAATAGTGGTATCGGAGTAACTCCTTTGAAACAGACGCCCAATTTCTACTCATATGGCGCATTTCGTTACTCCAAATGATGTGCAGAGTTGTTCTTATAAAGTCTGCCACAGATATGACCACTTCGTCTGAATCTCGCGTCCGCACGTTATTCTGCCTCTGAAGTCGACTGGTGTACATAGTACACCTTGCTTCGGCTGCAGAAGCTAGCATCCCGTAATTGGCAATATTGGGGAAGACAATATAAGGGAACAGCGCACAAGACTTTGCTAACGAGGTCTTTAGCTTCGCCCACTTGAACTTTGTCTCATTTCAAGTGCTCCGAGCGGGAGCGAGAGCTTTCATTTATATTACGCAATACTAACCAGTGGTACCAATTTCTTGCAACCTTCGTGTACTTTTTTGTCTTTCGTATACTTTAGCGCACGTCATCGCATCATGTACTTCGCGCGCGCGCGCGCGAGAGAGAGAGAGAGAGAGAGAGAGAGAGAGAGAGAGAGAGAGAGAGGGAGAGGGAGGGAATAATAAAAGGTAGGAGGGTCGACGAGTAGCACGACCGGTTTGGTACTCGATACATTTAGAAACGGAAGATAATAGGATAGAAATTAAATAGCGGGGAGGTAGCGAACACTACGCAAACGCATGCCACAAAAAGATTTGAGAGCACGAAAATTTGAGAAGTTTCAATTGTCTCGTTACTTTGGAACTCAGTACGACACTCCATCGTGCTCCGACAACTCTCGCAGTGTATAGGCACGTCACGGTTACAAACGGTCATTAAGGCCACCCAAGTTCAAGGACAGCTGCAATGTCTCGATCGCTCTCTGCATGTGCCCGCGAAGTAATTGGCCGCGGCCCAAGGCACCACCAGAGCTTTAAGCACCGCTCTAAGAAGTGAACCGCACGTGACTGGCTGGGTGATGTTTCGTTCTGCAAGGATGATTGGCTTTTATAAGCGCGATTACATTCGTACCTCCAAAACGCCCAGCTCAACGGGGTCTTGAGACATTCTGCCCGTGTTATACAGAGTGATTGCGCGTACTACGACGGCGAATTGGAAAGTCTTTCTTTTTTAGCCAAATTACGGCTGTAAATGCGAAGTCAACATAGCCATTCCCAGCGGTGGACCTTTCACGGACCGGGCCAGCCTTATCTGCCGGTAGCTCTGAGGCACGGCGCTGCTGTCAGTTGCTGAAGATAGCGGTTGTGGTTCACACCTCCGCGGCGTACGAGCGACGAAGTGTGATTCCTTTTCTTCGGAGCAAGGGGGTCGAACGCCCATCGAAATCCACAGGGAAGTGCAGCCCACGCATGGAGAAAGGTGTCTTGCTCTGAGAAGTGTGAGGCGGTGGTGCTGTGAGTTAGCAAAATGCCGTGAAGACTTGCATGACAATGACAGTCAGCCGGACGAATTCTACCACAGGGCATCTCAAATTTAGTGCTGCGATGGGATAGATGTCTGAACCGGTGTGGGGACTATGCGGAAAAATAGTGTAAAGTACGCAGAATAGTACGTATATCTGTAATTACCTGTATGTACCTTATTTAGGCTGACAAAAAAATAGGGGCAAAGACTTTCTGATTCACCCTCGTATATAAACATTAGCTACTGCCCTGCTAACATATAAAAAGCGACGTTTTTTTCGCCCTCATGCCCCTACATTAACGTCGTTGGGGCAGAGTGTGGTCATTGCATTAGACATCCGTTTGCCTTACGTATTCTCGGTGTTTCGATATGTTCTTTGCCAAAAACGACAATGATCCAGTCCTGTTTTCCATAGCACCAATAACGAACACTCTTGCTCCTTTAAGCCTTGGTAACAATAATCAAAAGTACCTGATAAGTATCATGTCAGTAAGTACGCTTGAACAACAAAAACTAACAGTTTCTACAAAATGTGCGAAAATCCTCATATTTTGCAAATATATATATATACATATAATAACGCCTGTTTTTTTCCAGAAACACCGGCTCCTAGCAGAATCGTACCCGAACGTTTCTAATTTGCGTGTCCGTTAGAGGAAATCCGCAAAGGCAGTGCGCCTTTATTGAGCTCTCATTTTCCCGGCTTAAACGCTCCAAGCAATAGACGCCCTTTCAGGGAAGCCGTCGGTAATTGCCTGCTGCTTATTCAGGAACCAGGAACTGGTCGCCCGAATAGCATTTAATGGTGCCGAATTTGGCGTTGGACACATCCAACGGTCCACGCCACAGCGGACAGACGCGAACGTTCGCGTGCCCCTCTTGGCGGTCGCAATCTCATCCATCTTACTTGCCTTCGCCGACGGCGCTGACCATCCGCCTCGAAGGACTTCGACGCACACCACAGTGCAAAGCTTTGGAGTAAAGCCTGCGGTTGAAGGAAGAAGCCCCCCCCCCCCCCCCCCAGCATTGTAACGCTGTCCCTCAAGCGATTTGCGAATACCTTCTTTTCCGCCCGTCTGAGCAGTTAGTTCGATGCAATGCTGTTCAAGCTAGAGAAAGACGAAACTCTTGCTGTTCGATGCCGTGTCACTTTGTAGAACTCGGCATGCTGTGCATGGCCATATCTCTACATCGGCTGCTTGCACGTGAGTGCATGGAAATAAAGTAACGTGGTCGTCTTCTCTTTCAGCGAACGCTCCGGAACTTCCTGCGTGCCTTCGAAGTGGCTGTCAGTATGCTCCAGTTCTGCTACTTGCATGCGAGACCCTTGAATTGTAATACAGTTAGTCCAGTTATATTGTTAAAGTTCTTTTCTTTTGCTTTGTAGCACGGTAGACGAATGCGCTTTGTTAGATTCACTTGGGCACGAGTCTCTTTTTCATCCGGCTAAACAACGACAGGTTCTTTCCGGTTAGGTCGGCGCCTTTGTGGGGCTTGCTTGTGCGTAACAAACGAAGCGCTGTTCTGACATAACAAAATATAAAGCGTTTTTTTTTCTTTGTCTTTTCTTGTTCCACCTTTTAATTTTATTTTTCTCAACTTGCGCTCACCATCGTCTCACAAAGGTTTCGTTAATTGTGCATATAGAGTGAATCGTTGATTGGTTTTTTCTTCCGAGTTTTCCTAAGTTCTACACTCCATCTTACGAACTGCGCGCAGTACGGCGAAAGCTATGAGTGGCGGCAGCCAATCGGAAAAGAGAAGCAGGAGAAGCACCCCCTACTGTCCGACGCTGATCGTCCTGAGCGCGGAAGCTTCACGGATTGGAACGGAAGCTTCACGAAAGGATCAGGGGCGCACATTGGGCGAGCCGTCCTCCTTTGCATGAAACCCGAGCCGTAGAATTCGCTGCACTGCACGGGGTTTGGGAGACGGAGTATAACCTTCGAGATCAGGCGGCGCGCTCACGGGCCGATCTCAGAGGCTATAGACGGAGTATAATCGCAAAATTGCCACTTCGGTGGCGCGCTGCGAAGAAACTCCTAGAGGAAGTAAACCGGCAGGCTTCGACTTCTGCAGCCCCCTCTTAAAGGCAACCCGAGCGAATACACAGATGCGACGGACAGGAAGACGACCCTCCCCTTCCAGCCTCCGTTGCCCCTCTTTCCACAGAGACACTTGCGTGGCGAGCGATTCGGCAGCTTTCGCACGGGGAAAGTGGTTTATTCGGGTGTGTTCGGTACCCAAATAGAAAGATGCCTCGTCCCCTTCGTCTTATGCTCGCGGGCTCGTAATCTGCGGCGACATCTCGACGACCGTCGGACCTAGTTTCGTCCTGCCGCTTAATCCTTGTCTCTCGGGTGCTGCTGCTACTTTGGTGGCCGCAATTATAGGAATGTAAATTGATACGCGGATTTTCGTGGCGCAGGTTCTGCTTCATCCAGAGAGAGAGAGAGAGAGAGAGAGAGAGAGAGAGAGAGAGAAGACAGCGCGTCGAGAACTCATTTTCGTGCTACCGGACGGCCTACAATTTTCGAGATTCCTCAAACAGCATCTATCATAGTGGAACTTTGTCTGGATAGCCCGTGGACATTTCTAAGTGGTGGTGGCGTTATAGGAAGCAACGCTCAGTCGTTGCCTTGGGTACAAAAAAGAAAAAGAGGTAAAGAAATACTTCGTTATTAATTAGGTGTCTGAGACATTACATCTGGCCAGTTCACGTTGGACGGTAGTTTAAAACAAGCAAACACACTTTCTCATCTGATAGTGTGGACCGATGATAAGTGATTGTAGGTACCCAATGCTCGCAAACAGGGGACTGTTATCTTCTGAATGGCGTAATTCATTGTATCAGATTTAAAAAGAGCTTTTGAAATTCCGAAAGCTAAAGCTAAGGTATAAAACCACGCAGTCTTCCCGCGCGGCGCGGCCTGTCGTAGGTACTCGAAACTTTACATGCATTGCTGGATCTACATTTCAACCTAAGCAGTGCTCCAGACGAAAAAAAGTGACAAAGGTTTCATCTCATACCAATAACTTCACATTAGCGGCTCTTTTGAAGTCAGCAAGAAAGGATGTTTAAAGTCACCCTTTATGCAGGGGCTCGCGTAAAGTTGTATTGTATAGGGCGGCTCTATCACGCACACTTAATCAAGGATTATAGCTTCCCCGTTTTTGATTCTCGTTACGAGGGAGTTAGCAGTTCGCGCCTCAAATACAAATATGATGCTTTATAGCCACACAAACATTGCGGGCGCGTATTTTTGCCGACGGTTTTTGGGCTTTTGGGTTGTCACAATAGAAAGAGAGAAATAAATAAATGAAGAGAGAGGTTCGACTGGCGACTAATTCCGTGCTAGAGCCTTTCTTCCTTTTTTTTTTTTTTTTTGGTACTATGTTCAATTTTGCGACATTGAAAGTACAATTCCTTCCGACTCTCGATCACAACATAATATGACAGCTGAAGAGACAACGTCGCTCTGAGGGAGGCGGTGGCAGCACCGCCATGTGGGCACAAAGATTCATAATGACGGGTTCAAGGTGGACACGGAGAAAAGACCGGTGCCCACAGGAGTGGCGTGCTTTTGCGTATAGGGGGCCCGCACCCCTCCTCACATCTCCTGTCCGACTGTGTTGGCCGGCGAGAAGTGCTGTTTCGCAGCGGTACAGTGAGAATCCGCGGGCCGCGCGACCGGTTTTATTGAGCATGCGGGTGTTGAAGTATATAGCCAGAGTTATAATCAGAGCCACGGAACACACGACTTCTACATACGAGGAAGGCGTACACACAAGGTGAGGACGAAGAAGGCGTCCGCGGGCACCTCGCGCGGTCGCTCGCCT
Organism: Dermacentor variabilis; assembly: GCF_050947875.1. Taxonomy (NCBI): domain Eukaryota; kingdom Metazoa; phylum Arthropoda; class Arachnida; order Ixodida; family Ixodidae; genus Dermacentor; species Dermacentor variabilis. The sequence continues at coordinate 148,772,625 of NC_134573.1, forward strand.
CGCTATATGAGCGTGACACAGTTTGTCGACAGTCGGCGTCCTTCGGCTTCGATTGCATTCGGCAGGTGCCCCCGCCGCATTCCGCGCCAACGAGAAGTCCGTTGTCCCCGAGTGTCATGCATGAGAAAGGGGCAACGGTAGTCTTTGCGGGCGCCGGTTTCAGGTGAGGCAATAAGTAAACAGGAGAGAGAGAGCTATAGTGCGAAATAAAGCGAAGCATGCATCAACTGGCGATCGGATGTCGTTAGAAGAAACTGCATTGGACGCATTGCGAGCGTAACAACAACTGATTCGCAAAATTGCCTTTCGGCAGGAGACGTCTCGGCGTCGCTTGTTGGAGACGTTGGTGTAACCCACAGTTCGCGTTCAAAACGCTCCGAAACTTTCATTCATCGCTCTGTTTTTCTACGCGTGCTTATGAGAAGAACTATGTGTTGGAGAAATCGCCAGTTGTGTGCAGTTCCAGCAATGACCATTCGTAAAATATAAAGGTGGATTGACAAGCATACTATAGTCTATCGAAGCAACTTGTATGTACGGGTTTTCGCTAGGACGCATTTCTTTGTTTCATTGCTTCAGAAATGGACGTAACCAAGCTCTTGTCTTTCAACGACGTTTCAGCGTACATTCGCGAAGCTTTGCATCTGCAGTAATGATTAACCACTAACCAAACCTTTCTTGTTAATGCGTTCCTGGGTGTAACCACCGCCATGGCCCACGTAAAATGAAGAAGCAAGAATAGCGAGTTCGAGCTTGGCCATATGCATATTACCGATTTGCGCAACAACGGAACGCGGGAGAAGCAGACGAGAGAATCTTGAGAGCGGCAACACTAGAAGTGCCATCTTGTGGAGAGAGAGAGAGAGAGAGATGCTTAGAAAGGTAAGGAGGTTAACCAGAGGTAGTTCCGGTTGGCTACTTTGCACGGGGGGAAGTGTTAAGGGGGATAAAAAGAGAAAGAGAGTGGAAGGGTGAGATAGAGAGAAAGAGACGAGCACGAACAAACCGCGTACACTACAGAGCGGTAGGGGGAGGCGTACTTAAAAGTCTATCGTGAAGCCCCGTTGAACGCAGGAACCTTAATAACGCGAGTAAGGCTTTTAGCGCGGATGTTCTTTGAGAGTACTGACCTAGCGAGTTCAACTAGAATACTAAGAGATACAATTACAATGGTATGCGTACTGCGCAGGGTGTCCCAACTATCATGCACCAAGATTTACAATTAGGCAAATGCCACGTAGCTGCACGGAACCAAGGTAATGTTGCTTGCCGTCGCTTGGAGATACTCAGATTATTTCTTTTGCATTCTGCCTAATGACATGATTAGTCTTAATTAATTAATTAATTAACTGTCTGCTCATATATTACAACTACATGAAAAGTGTTGATGAGAAAATTATAGCAACATGAAAAGCTCCCGGTACAGCGCTCCTCAATGAGGGATACATAAATGTGTTTTTCCGAGCGTGAAAGAAGCCCGCGAATACACGCAAAGTGCCTCGAGCGGCCAGTCGTGTGGCAATGTTGCGTGTATTCGCGGGCTTCTTTCATCCTCGCAAAAACGTTTATGTAGCACCAGAAAGCTGTATCGGGTGTACTACAGCGGAACTGTACATGGCGAAGATACCACAGAATTTTCTTGTCCGCACACAGAAACTGTCATTAACAGTGGTTCGTATTGCCGTAAGCAAGCAAAAGATGCAATGGCTGATAATCCCGTAAGTCAGAGGCCACAAGCACTTAGCAAAGTAAAGCGAACAGTGCTTGCATTCTTTCTAATTACGCATACAACATATAGAACAGAATGTGGAAAGCTGTCATCGTTCAATGGCTCATACCTCTGTAAGCAACAGCTCATATACCCTCGTAAGCAAGCAAAATATGGCTCGTAGACCCGTAAGGTTCATGGCTATTCACTTAGCGTGGCTTAGTGGCGATGACACTGTAGTCGTTGTCGGTGATTTCAATGTAGATGAGTCGGGACCGAAAAGGTAGTGGTTTACGGATTTCGTGCTGCAGACATATCGCTCGCATCGCCACACCGATCCGGCCCAACCGACCACCCAGCGCCATACGTGCATCGATTTGACATTGCCAAATAATGTGTTTGCAGTTGCGAGTATGCCGATCAGTGTATATCATAGCGACCACGAAGCCATTGCGACCTTCGTTACTGAGTGACACAATAAAGTCCTTACCACAAGTGTTCTTACCACGATGTTTACAGCTCCGTTGGTTATCCGCCTCCGCTGGGCGTAATGGCCTTGGAATGTTTTTCATGATGCTCTACAATTTCCTCATTGACGATTTTCGTCTAATTATAATAATTAATTAGTTGATTAATTAATTAAGACTAATTGTGTATTTAGGCGGTAATCTGAGTATCTCCAAGCGACGGCAAACAACGTTACCTACGCTCTTTCCAGTTACGTGACATTTACACATATTTAAATCTTGGTGCATGATAGTTGGGACACCCTGCATATGCTGCCTAATTGTCGGCGTGAAGGCATCGACAACGCCTATCCTTAACGCACAATGGCTTTTCTTTTTCCATCTTTCCTTTGGCGAGACCACTCCACAGACACTTTTCTAACGCATGTGGTTGAAAAAAAAATTTAATTATGGGGTTTTACGTGCCAAAATCACTTTCTGATTATGAGGCATGCCGTAGTGGAGGACTGCGTAAATTTCGACCACCTGGGGGTTCTTTAACGTGCACCTAAATCTAAGTACACGGGTGTTTTCGCATTTCGCCGCATGTGGTTGAACGAAGTGTGGCGAGATGTCGCTGCTCGCACTGCTGCAACTGTATATGCATGCCTGCGGTGTTCCGGTATTCCGTGAACTATGATGTCACGCTCGTACACACGGACACCCAAATAGTACGCGTCTCGCCGCACGAGCTTGTGATCGTTTTGTCCCTCTACGCCGACGTACAGAACGTGCGCCCCCTATTCTAATATCCCGGCTGGCTTTTTCGTAAGCAAGTGCACGACCTCTTCAGACATTCGGCCTCTCTGCCCGCGTCGCGTCTCTGTTGCGACCTTCGCTGCATCTCAGCGTCGCAAGCCCAACAGCAGTCCCGCTGCAATGATGACGTTACCAGGCAACTCTCGTGCCTATACGGTGTCAGGCACATCCTTGGTGGTCGAGTGTGCGCATCTTTCTGCCGTCCACAACGTCCCTTTCCTCCTCCCTCCACTCTCTTCTCCGTTAAGACTGGTCGGTGAGCAGGCACGCCACAGAGAACGTTATGGCGGAGCCCCGATGCGCGGACAAAGCGCACTTACGCGTGAACGAAAGCTCGCGCATGCGTGCTCCGTTCTTCAAAGCCGAGCGAGCGGCCTGCCGCCTGCGGCAGCAGTTTCACACGGATCACGTTTCTTTAGCGTCCAAGCGAGATCGTGACTGCGAAAGAGGAAATAACGAAGAAAAAAAAAAGAAAGGAAATTCACGGTCTCCACCTTACCGTTGCCCTGCCAGTGGCCAGGACGGCCGCTGCGCATTATGTGGCTGCTCCAGTATCCCTATTTCGGTGGCCACCGCAGAGACCCGCGGCGTCTGCATATATAGAAGCGACACAAAACGCCCCTTTTCTTGATGCGCTGCGAATGAGCCTGCCTGCCTGGTCAATGTAGGCCGAGCGAGCCGAGTCTCCCACGTTGAAGCCCGTAACCATGCTGACAAAGAGCTGTCCTGGACGCCCTGACCGCAGGGTGCTGCAGCGTGCCGACGAAGAGTAGAGGTTACGCCCCGACGAGGAAGCAAGCTGTAGCAAGTGCACCCGATTCCTGTAAAGCCATTCACCGTTTTTTTTTTTTTTTGAGGCCCGCATCGTTAACAGCGTGAATAAAAGGGGGGAGGGGGGGGGGTTGCTTTCAGGTTGACAGGCGTGAATTCACCTTGAACCCTCAGGTATCAAAAACAGATCGGCTGGCTCTGCGTAACCACGCACCGTCTCTCCATCCTTTTATTTTCATGCCTTCAAGTCCTGAAGAGAGTTCGTGCCTTCGCCTCTCTGTGCCGGCACAAGTGGCGGCTCTGGAAGCCACTTTAGCCTTCGAAAAGCTGTTGGGCATCACCCCCTTTGTTCGCGCTCTTTTTATCTTCCACTTCTACTCTTGGATGCTCGCTTTCTTCCTGAACCGTGTCTGTCTCTAAGGGTCTCCACCACGTATGGCCCTGGATGGAAAGGCTCCTCGGCTGCCGTGTTGCCTTTCGCGAAGTTGTCCGATTCTATTTACCGGTCATCCCCCCCCCCCCTTCCCCATTCGTCTCCAGGCGCTCGTCTAAGCTGCTGCCGTTCTGACACCCGCTGGCGTCTGGTGGACGGGGAAGCTACATTTGAAGAAGAGCGCCAAATGATCCCTTTAAGCGATGCCCGAAAGGGTCGCCTCGAGCGCTGGCCTTTTGCACGTATACGTTGGTCCATTCTTTTAGTTCCGATCGCTGGCAAACTCCCGTCTCCTCACCCCTTCTTGTTCTCCTTATCTCGAATTACATTTTGCGTCGCCTGTCTCTTCTCCACGACGTTGCTATTTAACGTTCGCGCCGCGCCCCTCCCTCCACGCGTTGAATATAGAAGCACACGGTGCATACGCTTCCTGTTACCGTTTAGCCATGCTTGTCTCGACTCTGCCACGCGGGTTTTCGATGGTGGCCCTTTGGTGCTTATTTCATTCGCATATGTAGAAGACCGGCCTTGCTTCTCGAAAGAGTGTGAACGCCGCGATACACCGTAACTTATAACCTAGATTTACAACCGGCAATTTTGTTTCAGCGCTCGTTAATCGGAGGCGGGAGAAGCGACAGTTTCGAGAGCACAGTTTTGCTGTGGCCGTTCTCGCGCGCGTTGACGCGTGTAGAAACCCGTTCTTTTTCTGTGATAAAAATGGAGGCCTTTTCCTCCAGTACTTTCCCCCTCCCCCACTTCGAACATACCCATACTCACGTTTCACAACACGCTCCCTAATAAGCGTTGGCGTGCTATTCACTATCTGCGTATCGGAAAGCTGCGTTACTGCTTATAATTTGGGGAAAACATGTTCACGCATTTCAGATGGGATAGCATGGATACTATATCCATATAGTTACTATTTAGAAGGAAAGACGGCTCCTAATTGAATGGAAGGAAACATTCTTTGAGTCGAACTCCTAGCACGCTGTTCCTGGAGACAAGGCTAAAATTAAAGCATCACACACAATTCACAAATGCCGCCTGCACAACGCAGGCGAACACACGACACAGAGGTAACTGGTTGCTCTGGATGACGAAATCGCATCATCAGGTAAAAACGCTGTTAAGAAGATCGCGTATCGGCGGCTTAATTGCGCTACATGTCACCTTGAACCACTTGCGTTTCCCTTTTTTCTTTGAAATAGGTCTACCGAATTACTTGTAATTCAGTAAGCTCAAGCTAAGAGCGCATAGGCAAGTCGATCTTCAACGGCATACGTCGGGATGCTGCCATTATCCGCATCTGTCTATCTGTAATGGGCGCACGTTCACTCCCAAAGGTAAAGTAACAAAACTGATGCGCACATACTGCATTTTCATCAGCTGGCACATTCCCATAACGATGAATCTGTGTTCTCATCATCACTTTAACCATACACTGTCATCGCAGCAATGAAAAGCGACAATTCAGCATGTCCTCCCCCAAGCATGCAGCCACAGCATCTATCCAGCAGCCGCCGCGCAAGCCTGCAGGGACATAGTTTTGACTGACTGCGATGTTCTCACGTGCACAATTCCCTCACGACCCCCCTCCCCCCCAAATCCTTTACAAACACATAGACCACATTCCCTCCCCTCGCACACACTTATGAACACAAGCTAAGCCGGCGACAGCGAAGGTAAAACTCGCCAACGTTCGTTACAACATTTAAGGAAGATACGGCATGATAGTTTTATGTATAGAGTATACGCAAAACAGCTATTTGTTGTACCAGCATGCATCCTCTGTTCACGAGTATGTATACATGCTGAACTTTAGCACGGAAACATGTTGGCTCAAAGCAATAAGTTCTCTAAGCACTATACTTTTTTTTTTACACGAGGTGACGCTTCCATCAAAGCCGCCGGGCGTAATGTTCGAGTTAAAGAACAAAAAAACAAAAAAAAAACCTGGCAAATCATGATGTCTCCTCACAAAATTAGTCTGAAAATGCGCGCATCTTTTGCTCTCAAACTAGGCACTTTCGCCCGTGGCAAGACCAGCAGATTCAGCATCGTCATTTCAGTCGCCCACCACCGTCAGTTGGCGCGCCTACGGAGATCGGCGATTCAATGAATCCGCCTACGAGTCTCATCATCACATCCACCCAGCACGCACAGCCCCGATCACAGCCATGACCGCGGCCGTGACCTGACTTTGAGCCTGGCCAGAGGAAACGCAGTCTTACTAGAGGCCAAACTCTCGATAGAAACGCGAGAAGACAACAGCGACCCTCACAAACAAACAAGAAGAAAGAAAAGGCTCGGAGAAAAGAAAGATGCAGCGGGAAGCGTTTTGGGTATACGTGCAAGGCAACCACATATACTTTCCGCGAACAAGGAACGTAGTGGGAACGCCGTTGTATGCACCACGGCTGCATGGGAAGCGTGCTGCCCCGAGGCGAGCGCGGGCTGCCGCATCATAAAGCACGACAGGCTTGCCTCATTTCCGGCCGGCGTGTAATCGGCGTCTTTGTCTCGCGGCTCATTCACGCGTTGGCCGGCGTGTGGGCAGCTCATACGTGCACGTATACGTGCGGCGAGTCTCGCTATACGAGTCCGTGACTCTCGTACTCCTGGAAGGCGCGCGCACGGCTATATACGGCGGAGTGTCTTGTCCGATGCCGTTTCCGGGAAAGACTTGCTTGCATGCGACTTTGGCCGGCGCACGCTGCGGGCTTGTTCCGTTCCTTCTGTTTCTCTCGCTTTATTTTTTCCTTGCGGTGATTCAACATGAATTAGCATATGGAGATGAACGCAGCAGCTCTTATAGCGTTAGTGTAGAAGAGCAGCCAGAAAAAAAAATAATGTGTGTGTTGCGTAAGACGCCACCCGAATGTGCTATCTGGACAGCGTCCAATTCCGCTATATTATCAACTTAGCCATCTTGGTTCTGATGGGCTCGCAGTGTGCCTACGATTAGATGAAAACGCCAACATGGCGACATTTGACAATGTCCAGAATCAACGTTACTATTATTAAACTAGGTTAGGTTGCTCCAAAATAGAGCCCCGGTCGTTTCCGTCTTCGTGCAAAGGTGCTCCGACCCAGAAGACTATAGACAGTGCGTGCGTTATGCTCAAGTCATGCCTGGTTTTCGACGTCGGCCGGCAACAGACATGACGTATTCGTCAACGTATATGGATTGATGCAAGCTGAGTGATTCTTCAAGTAGATATGAATGACAAAGCACGTGTAGATATCGCAAAATAATATGAAGTGACAAGGAAACGTCATGATAATAATCAGAACATATTTAAATAGACAGACAGCTAGTAATTAAGACACGCACTCTCAAATTTTATTCAAATTCGTCCAGCAGTCTCTCTTCTATGTAAAACTGTTGGATGCAAGAGGAAACGTTGCGAAATATGCGCAACATTCTCATTAGATTCCGAATTTGGCCATAACTCGTTGTTGCCTATATATTATATGCGATAAAACTAAATTACAGTTGAGCGCTAAGACAAACAAAAAACGTAGGAAATGACATCCCAGAGATCTTTCTTTTTCATTATATAAAAACATTTTTCATGACACGACACACTCATAATGGCCCTTTCATGCAGCGGTCAGAACAATGAACGGCTCGTCACTTGCATGTGTTCGAAGCTCGATTAGTTTCCTGTGGGAAAGCCTGCGAGAATTCGGTAGCTGGGAACGGCTTCCTTTGTTCCTAATTACAATGGCCTCGAAACACATTAATCAACCGGGTCAAGCAATATCTTCCGCCCTACCAGCATACGCTCTTTGTACGCAGTTTGGTCACGTATGCATATCCACGGAAACTCCTTGGTTATCGAGGCCGAGGTGCCCACGATGGAGGCGACTCGCACAGCAGTGAGATGTACACGCGCGCAGCACGCGGCCGCCTATTCGTGATCCAATGAGTCGTTTCCGGCTATTCAACGTATATTGTTCCAGCCTTTCTCAAGTTCACACTACATTGTTCCGGATGAGTGCGCCGGAAAAACGCTGTTAGCGGCCCCGTACAATACGTGAGGCCAGAATCAACTGAGAGGCTTAATCGAATCACGAGGAGGGGGGGGGGGGGCTTTTAAAGTAAGCTTATGAATATACACGCCGGCGGAGCATTGCTGTGAACGCGTGACTTCTTTCAGCGCTGACTGTATGTGTCACAGCGTACGGTATCTACCGTGTGTGTGGCGCTCGATAAGTGCGCACGAATTGTTAGTTATGCGCACTTATGACACTGCATACCCTGAAGCACGCCTTCACTTTTCGAGATGTGATTGTTTGCCCCGGCGGTGTAGTCGTTATATTGTAGCTTACCGCGTGACCCTGTCCCCGAATTAACGAAAAAATAAACAAAGAGAGCAAGCAGTTATTTCGATAGCGAGAATTGTTTAATTGCTTACATACAGCCAGAACGAAAACATACTGTGGGAGAAAACGAATGCGTTGGGTCGCGGTTATAGTCGCCGGTAGTGTATCGCAGAAACGTGAACAACCGACGAACTCGATGCACTTGGAATGGCGGTCGCGACGTGTGTGTACGCGTTTGCATCGTTATTTAATGAGTTAGCATTACGAGTGTCAAAGTGACAAGTGCATGGGTGTAAAATGTGGGAAGCCGGTCACGCGGTATATATGTATGTATATATATATATATATATATATATATATATATATATATATATATATATATATGTAAGCTATGGTTTTAGGATTTCACTCGTTAGTAGCCAGATTTGTCGGCGTTGTCATAACCGTTTGTGAATTACACTTTTATTAATTTTTAAATTTTTTTGCAGTGGAGCCTTATCGTAAGGTATAACGTTTGGCATGTATTATATGCGTTCTGTAAAGCCTGTTTTGTGTTTTGTTGAATCTATTGTCATACACCTTTCGATCATAGCTGGTCGTGGTAAGGTAGCCTTGCAGTAGGAGACGGGGGTGTGTTCCGTTTGCAAGTCTGGAAAAGGCCATACTATGCTGTATAGGCATCTGCTTCCTTCACTGGAAGGAGATGGCTTGAACACATTGCACACAGTGAAAACTGCGGCCAGTTCCATGGCTGCAGGGGACAGCTGGTGTAAGGACCACGCGAGCCCTTAACACTTGAATAACTTGCTGCACGTGCCTTTGTATACATTCCGCTATAGTCACTGCTTTTTTTTTTAGTATCTGCACTTTAAATCCAAGGATATGACGCTCAAGCAGCCTGCGTTGCATATATAGGCGCTGCTTTAAGGAGCGTGCCCGTAGTTCCGAGGCGGGAGCATAGTGCGGCTGCAATGTAGGCCACGCTGGAATGTCTAATGGGATCCCGCGAGCCTTCATTGTGTTTTGCGCTCGCTCCGAGCAGGTTGCGGTGTCAGACGGGGGCGTCTGAGAGCACGCGCCGTATTCGTGTGCAGCGGTGACCGAATTCGCACTTGGTATAACGAAGCCGGGCACACACGAAAGCGGTGCGCGCACCCGCAACCACTGCGCAAGAGGACTTGACGGGCGTGGTCCGTGTCGACACGTGCTTCTCTTGGGCATGTGGGAAACACTTCTGCATTCGGTGTGGTAGCTTGAAATCATTCGAAATATTTCAGGCACCGTCGCGCATTTATTTTTATTATTTTTTTTCGTTGACGTTGGCCTTTGCAATATCGCCTTCAGTTTCACGGCGAGGCAAGTGCAGAAGTCGATTTCGTCGCCTTCGATTAAGTATTTGGCAGACTTGATGCACAGCAGGCAGCTATAGGAATTTCTCTTTCCACGGTCAACTGCGCTTCGGCCTCACCAACGAGTGCTGTTAGTAGTCGCGTGTTTGTGATGTCTCGTGAGCAGTAGAGCACGGGCTAAGGCCGACCTTATAGCCTTCTTTGAAGTAAGTTATCCTTCTCATTTGCTCCTTCTCTTACTTATGATGTATATTTGAAAATTACTACCTGCGCTGCAAGCAACTGTTGCAGCATTCCAACTTGCGCGCAAGCACCATTTCGGCTGGTGAAAGGTCGCCTCGTGCTCAAAATCTGCGAAGAACATTGTCGCATTCAAAACATAACACCGAATGCCATCGTTATCTATTACGTTTGGTAAGTCTGCTTGAAATGTTCAACACTTGCTCTGGAGCGAGTGTGCCAACTTTGCGCACTCACGTCAGGTGTCGCGAACATACGAAGATCAAGCCATGCGTTTTATTTTTTTCCCTCGTCTATGCATGCCTTGCCTGTCGCTGTTGAAGACCGGGTACTGCTCACGCTGTTTTTTTTTTTTTTTTTGTTATCACAAGTATCAAACGTTCGACTTTCGAATACTACATCAACAACTGGGACGTATACATGTAAAATGCTCTCGACGTTTTCTTCAAGTCTGAATGCGAGTTCAGGTTGCTGCACGTGCACGTAAAGCGGTTTCCAGGGCAAACAGAATCGGATTCCGTGCGCCTACACGAACTCGCATGGGAATGCAACTTCCTATATACCAGCACACTTGATGCGAACTAGCGGTCGGAGTATAGCGCTCTATAATGCGTGAAAGTGGGGAGTATATATACCGCACGAAATGAGTGCGGAGGACCGCGCAGTTGACGCGCGAGGGCAGAACCGTGCAGTTTGGGTCCCCCGCGGAGTCGGTGCCGCGAGTCCGATGGGAACAATAGCCGTCTCGAATCACGATCGGCCCGCTTCCCAGGCACCCCATATACTACCTATCCTCGCGAGAACAACGACATCGCATCGCCGCGGCGAGAGCGTCGGTCGCGGTCACACGATTCGTGCCTTTCCGATTACGGCGCTCGTAACCAGCTGAAACGCGTATAGCGCGCGCGTACGTATGTAGTACATATACGTATGCACAGGGCGCGAACTTTCCCTCGCGCTCTAATCGCGTGCGAGCAATCGACGCGCCGCCAGCCGCGCACGATCTCTCCTGCGTCGGGCACAGCCGCACTCACGCTAGATAGCCTCGCTGACTTGCTTGCTTGTGTTTGCGTGCCGTATCTTTCCTCTCGGGGTTGGTCCCTTTTCCCGTCAAAGCAAGGAAGTGCGGACGGCCGAACGACGCAGCCACAGTGGCCGCACCGATAAAATAAAGTCCACGATGCCACGCTCTGATCCCGCTATTGTCTTTACTCAGCGGGGACCCGGTGTCGATAGCACTGCCTGTCACGCTCTGTTTTTTTTTTTTTGGCACTTTCCCTGTGCATTGCTCTCCGAGATTATTTGATTTCTGGATCATTTCGTCCATCGCTAACGCATGCGGGAAATGGAAGTTCGAGAGCGCGCGGTCTTGATCAAGTCAGTATATACGACTGACCAGCGATGCGCCTTCGGAGATTTTGATCTATATAGGACGGGACTGTGTGTGTTCTTGTGAGGTGAGGGTGACATTCGCGATATCATGCAGCGAGACGACAGAGGCCGCTTATACGTCGCGCTCCGAAGAATCGGCGCGCGCGCAAGGCAAAGCTAAAGAAATTAGAAGGATGCGGCGCGGAAGTATCAAGCCGGCCGACCGGAAACCGGGCACGAGCTCCAGCGCTGGCACCATACCTGTGGTATAAGTGTCATGCGTACGCGTTCATCCGGCCAGGAAGGAGATCACGTGCTAGCCATTAAGCCCGCCCTCGCGTAATCGCGTAAATCTAAATGAAAGCGGGTCACGCGCGCGTGCCTGACGCTCCTGATTTGTGAGCCTCCCTCGTGCTTGAGGTATATCGCGTATAGGCACGGCAGTCCTGGAAAAAATGAAGCAGTAGCGACTGCAAGGAGACGGAGCGTTCGTTTCACGTAGTTGAAAACACAATATGTGGTTCGTTATTGTTGGCGCAACACCGTATGTTTAATTATTCTCCAAAGAACCTGAAAGTAGGAGTAGACGCTGCGCTTTTGTCTGCATGCCCATTACTCACCGAAACGCGGCCGCGAGTTGTTGAAAGAGTGCGGTTATTCGTTGATAAAATAAACGAAGATTACTATTTAGCACGCCTCGCCCGCTGCGCTTATAGGTGGGGCAACTTAAATTAAAATTTGCAGCTAGCTAGTTGAATGACCGACCCATTCTTACAAACTTTTGGCAGGCATCGTTAATGGTGCACGATGGGGCATTTGATAATACAGGATGGACGACAGAGAGAGGTACCAAGAATTAGGATGGCGACTTGAAATTTTAAACAACGGCCGAACACAGGAGGCCTCAAGCCGACGTCTTAATAAGGGAACTTGTTTTATAGTGAGAGCAGGGGCTTGGTACTGGCAACAACTGCTACTTAGTACCGGTTGTTGCCCTGGCGACCACAAGCCTCCGCATTGCACGTTCGCTCCAGTCTGCGACATCCCTTTTTCGGCCACTGTTTGCCACACAAATCACAAAACGTTCGAGCGAACGTCAAGCGCTGCGCTAACAACTTATTCGTTTCCTAGTACAGCGCCTGGTCAGCACCTCTTGGTATATGCATGGCCAAGGAGAGCGGCTGGCTTTCATCACGAGATTTTTCTTTCACACTGTGAAAAATACCCGGACAGCATGGCATTATTGTCCGACTTTCTCTTGCAGATTGGCTGACTTCCTTTAGCAAAAGTGGTAATGCATCTGCACTTACCAAGTCGCTAAAAGACATACGCACAGTAAAAATCTGTGAAGCGTCAAAAAGAAACTATACTTTGTCGCGGACGCTGGCGCATGCGGGGAGTGATATGGCTCTTGATATTCGCGCTCGGGACCGAGCTCAGCACTGAAGACTATACTGGCGCGGAGGGACACGCGGTGTGTAGCCGCACGTCTTCTCACACAATCACGCTACTGACTAGCACACGTCAGCTCGCAGTTTTCACGCCAGTCCTGCATTGTATTGAAACAGGGTATCAAAATCGCGTTTCTCGTGACGGTTACATTTCCTCGATGTCGCGTAGGACGCTTTACATATGCACGATCCTTACGCAGGCCTCCCACGCAGACGTTGTGTTTATACCGTGAGGTCTGATATACGCCGCGCGCTCCCCGCTTTCTGTTAGGCCCGACTCGTGATTTGCAATATTAACGGGCTGCTTTCGCACCGACGCCGCTGCCACTGCGAATCGACAGAAAAACTCTTGACTGATTGACTGGGAGAGGCGTGCACGTTTAAAAAAAGGCGCCGCGTCTCGTTCGCGTGAAATGAAGGGTGTGGGGAAGGTGGGCGCGGCCGCACGCCTGCCGGTCCGTCAGATCAGAGCCGTTCTCCCATTGACAACCCGCGGTCCTTGGAGAAACCGCGCCGCCGCCGCCGTCCAGCCAGCGTTGCACGGGGTGCATGCCGTTTGTGTTGCGAAGTTGCCGCAGCGCGCAATTTGCCTTTTGTTGTCTTCCGCGGAGGTGGGGAGAGGGGGGGGGGGTGCAGCTTCACAATTGGGGCCGCATCCATTAGCGGTCCGTGGCGCTAGGGCGCTGGATTTCGCACGAGGTGAGTGACAACTCGCGCACACACACACACGTTGGGACACAACGCGTTCAGTGTCCGGAGATTCAAGAGTGGCGCGGGGCGAGGCGTTTCCGATCGCAATCTATCTTCGTGACTCCTTTGCATGGGCGCATGCAAGCTGCGAAACAACGCTGACTCATTGTGGAGGGCATTTCTCTTCGTCCGCTTTTCTGCGTGTTTTCTTTTTTCTGCCGCTGTGTAACATTTGGCTCACGCCTGATGGGATAAGGCAGTGCACACAGACGAATGCCCGGCGCGGCGCGTGATTTCTGCCACGGCATTGAAGATCGAATATCTGGCGCCGTGTGCACACACATGCAATTTTCCTCGGTGACTGAGCGGTAGAATGTTAGCGTATCGCATAGCAGCCTGTAATTTGCGGGATGTTTTCATCGAAAGAAAGAAGCCGCCGTTTTCGGACGAGGGCAATCGACGTCGCCTATCAGTAAGCGTTCATTTCTTTCGATTTGTGGCAGTTTCGCTCCCATTATTTCTACCCTTTCCTCGGCAGTTACCTCGTATAGACAATGTTGTTACTTAGTACCAGCCTTTTCACACTTTTGGAACAATGGGGGCACCCAAGGCGGAATACAATGTCAGTATAAACGCTCAGCAAGAAAGTGGAATGAAGTATATATTATACATTGCGCTTTTTTGTGTTCGCTTTAGGTGTGGAATCAGCGCATACGAAGGTGTGAGTTCGTATCCAACCGCGGTCATATTCCGCCTGTATAGTGACACGTTAAAGGGTTCCGGCTGGTACACATTCATACGGAGTAGTCCGCGCGGCCTCTATCATTTCTCACTGCACTTGTATGTTGCTCTGGGACGTTATGTGCACTTTTACAAACATTATCATGAACGCAACGTAAGACAGTGACAGCAGCGGCCCTGATGCATGGATAAACCTCAGAGGAGTAAGACGCGCCAACTGCTTAGAGAAACAGAGGGAGAAACCGCGTGAATAAGGCATTCTAATTGCATCTTCAAGACGTCAACCACATATGCGTGTATATGACTGCGAAGTTTGAAGGACGTCTCACGGCCGCCGGGATCTGACCGAGGAACAGGCGGCGTGGCATTTCGCTCAGCTTGGCAACCGCATCGATACGTGTACACGCCTGTCATTCCAGGTCTCTCGGACTGTGTGTTCGCAGCGTATAGACGCGAGCAGCGAGAGCACATACCGGCGCGCGTGGCGTCACGTCTCAAAATTCTCAGTGCGAGACGTGCGTGAGGCGTGTGTGAGGCTTAGAGGGAGCTGTAGGCATCGCGCGATTCTTCTGCTGGCGCTTCGCTTTCGAGACGAGCACGGCGCCCCGCTCCGGCTGTATATATATCTGCGCGCGGCCGGGGCAGCCGCGACGGCTAAGAAGGTCAGCAGCTAGCGGCGCTGCAACCCTTATATACGGACGTGTCACTTCGCCTACACGCGCGTTTCGTGCATGCGTATAACGGATCGGACCTCCAGCGTTGCCCCTGGTCTGTCGTGCGAGCGTGCCTGATGGGCCATTGCCGAACGCTTTTCCCGCGTGCCTGACACGACCGCAACGCGTGGGGGTTGAAGAGAGCGAGAGAGAGAAGAAAAGGAAGAAGGGCTGACCTTAGAATGATGGCAGTAAGAGTCCAAAGGTTGCGTAACCTCATTTTTCTTTCAGGATCATATAGATACGTGGACAGTTGCGATGCGAGAATCGCTGATATGCGAACAGCCTTGGTGACGAACGTATAAGGGCACCACGGATCAGACAGACGTCATTTGCGTCGTTGCCTGGCAACGCAACCCGTACCCCAGATCGAGTAACTTCGCTTTTAGGCCGGACCACAAATCGAGCTGCGAGGCAATTTGGGCGTTACTTTTGCATTCTTGCACATCAGGGGAACTTGACTCATAGCTGTGAAAGTGCATCTGAAACACTGTTTATACGCGCCTTTTCGAAAGTTCACATCGTCACCACTCGTAGCCCTCTTTCGCTCCCCGTTCCTTTTTCCCGGTGCAGAGTAGCAGGCTGGACGAGTCAACTTCATGCCAACCTCTCTGTCATTTCTTAAATAAACGTCTCCACTCTCACTCTCTTTTAAGAATGAATATATCTTTTTTTCATGAACTAAATTATTTACCTTATTATTAATTTTCTTTATTACTTTATTTGTACCTTGAATTTACATTTTTTCCATTTAATTAAACATAGGTATTTTTTCCGTGCTTTCTCTGGCTTCTGTATTACCTTACTTTCATCGCTAATCAATTTTTCTTGTTGCGGCGAGTTTCTGTACTTGTCGAATTGTTTCTGCTTCGTTGGCGAAAACACTATGATGTACAGGCACGTGATCCAACATCACCAGGTGGAACAATTGTACCCGCGTATGAGCGCCTTTTCACTATTAAATCCGAGGCTTGGAGCGAGGTTGAAGATGGCCTCCTATCTACAGGAGACCACAACGTCCTTGTTCTGTTTTCAGGCGTTGAAATGCTCGAACGTTACGCAAAAGGAAGGGGGGGGGGGGCTACGCGCAATAAAAGAATTTGAAAGCTGCTGAAGCTCGCTGCAATCCTCGCATTTGCTTTGCTTTTTCCTGGTATATTTACGTGCTTCATGAAGTGGCGACTTGACGCGAAATCTACTCATGCAAAGAGAAGACAGCCTTCAAGATCCGGAGGTATGTCAAGCGCGCGATCTTGGAGGCCGCCGTTCGTGCGCTCAAGAAGCAGACTTGGATCTCTGCATATTAAACGCGTAGCGGATCGCCGGCGTAAGATTTGTGTAACCGTTTCTAAACGCCTTAAGCCGCGTGACCTCGGGGAAACCGTGCTTCTATGCCTCACCAGAACTTCGAACGAACGTCTCCCGTAAGCTATACACGCCACCGTTGCGCTTACGCAATGGAGCGCACGCAACGCTCCAAGACAACACGCGGTGACGTTTTTCGAATCCTCCGTCGCTAAACACGCGCACGCGCACAAACGCTCACCTACACACGCGCACACACACGGACGCAAAGACAAGCGCACACCACTCATGCGCCCCCCCCCCTTCCCTATTTGTTGGCCAATCAGCGTCAACCCAGTTTTTAAATGCAACCCCGATCGCACGGGACAAATTCCACAACGGCAGGCGGCCGCGAACGAAGATACGACGCCGCGACATCACAGAGCGTCGTGTTTGTCCTACGCCTCGCGACAGCCGCGGCTGCGCAGGCGATCTACCGCTCCCAGGTTGCAGTGGTCACGAGTGTGCGCATACCGCACCGTGCGCGCCGCCGATGCGGAGACTCGGTTCGCGGCCCCCGCCGCCAGCAACACCGCACAGCCGTCCGGCACAGAGACGGACGGCTCTGGGTCAAGGAAACGGCAGCCTGCGTTTTCTTTTTTTTTTCTTCCCGCCGTCGTAGCCGTTTAACGTTTTCTTCTTGCCTTTGTGTGCTTCGCGCCTCTTTAATTCTTTTCGTCGGGCGAAAAAGCTCGTGACTCTGCCGAGCAGCCGGGCTGTCAGTCAGGCGGTTCGCGAAGGAAAGAAACGGCCAATGTGAACAACGATGAGCGCTTGCTGGGCCTGCAATGAACGAGCCTCGAGTGTATTGCGAAGCCTCCAGCGCTTCGCGTTGTCGCCGTCGTGAGCTGGTGGGACGTTTCTCAACTGACTGCGGTGATGCGGTTGGCGCACGCTCAATGCGCACCGCCGCGCAATCTGCACACTTGGGCTAATTGCGCTGCGTCAAATGGACGTTGAAGAAAAATGGGGCTGTCCAGGTTAGTGGTGGTGCTTGCAATGGGGGCTTCAAAAAAATGTTCTCGAAGAAGAACAAACAATAACGAGGTTTTAAATGCAGGCGTCACGGGCAACGGTTAAAGAACAGTAAATTAGATGGGGAAGAACAAAGTTTTTGGACGTAGAATAATCTTCCATCCCGATATGAAGTGTTTTCTCGTTTATACGTTACGTCTGAGTACGCGCGTGCTTGTTCACCATGATTACAAGGAATTGCTACATACCAATACCAAGAAACCATAACTGACGTTACTCGCGTTCATTTACACTTAAAGCACGCATACTTCAAGGCAAATCAGAGGCCATGTCACTTCTTATAAAGCGGAACCTTTCTTACTAATAATTTTCTCCTTGTGGACTTTGTCTCAATTTTACTGAACTTATTTGCAAGCATTTCTTTTTATAACTGAGTGAACATCATCAGAACATTTGTTCAGTCAGAGAGGACGTTTTACTAACACCGAGTATAGGTATATGAGTACATTCGCCGACTTTTTTGAAGGTGATAGCGGTACCAGCGACAAAAACCTAATTAATCTTGCCCTTATCATTGATGTAATGACTCAAATACAAGAGCCGAAGAGAACGAGAAGCTAGCATAATCTCGTCCCAGCATCGCGCGAAGACGTACGTCCGCCGGGGAGCGCTGAAATAAATTTCATTCGGCGCTTCCGCGATCACCTTCATAAAGTCGGCGACTGTACAGGTTTGACAATGGTGATCGAGTTGGAGAAGATGGGAGAAATACAATTTCGGGTACTTCATTTCACACTTAGAAAAAGAAAACTTAAGCGCACACTTTCACTGGCGTGTATCGGCCAATTAGATGGAACGAATAAGCGATTGATTGATTGATTGATTGATTGATTTCCCAAAGCTACACTGGCACTATATGAGAGACGCCGTTTAGCGCACGGGTCCCGGCATAATTTCGACAATGTGGGGAACCTTTACAACCTTATGAGCGGTTTTTCTTTTTTTGCGACCCACACCAGGGGGGGGGGGGGGGGGGTATTCTGTAAGAGTTCACCTAGTGGACTGTCCATTTCGGCAGCTGCAGATTGGATGCAGTTATACGAGCGAGGAGGAGACGAGCGGCCCTAGCCAATCAGCAGCGGCCGAATTACAGAACTTCACCCCAGAACACGAGTGCCACGGCGGGGAATCGAACTTGCGACCTCGTTCTCATCAGTAGAATTCCATAGGCACGTGACGACTACTTGGTTTCGCTGCAGAAGAAAAAGAAAAAGGACGTCTACCATGCGTCGCCCGCCTGACACGATATCGCTCTCCGAAGCGCACATACACGTTGCGCATAACCGTGCATGCAGCCCTTCGCCGCAGGCTGTTGACACAGCGCGGTGGCGAGGCGGAGATGGAAGGCTCCGCGATTCAATATACATCACTCCTGTCTGTCACCGCCGAGCAAAGATCGTGCGCGATCGCCTCAGGGGGAACCGCGCGCGGCGCGTTAACGGCCCCGACAAGTGGTGACAGATCTCGTTTCAACGCTGTGTTCGCCAAGCGTGTGCGCACGCCGCAGAGACACAAACACTGCTGACGCCGTCGACATGACGTTACCAGGTTTCGTCAGCGCAGCAAGCAGCGATATGTATACCGTGCGTATACGTACCCCTCATCCTCGCGACGCAGACACGTTATTGCGACACCGGCGAGCACGACGCATAGCGCACGCGCTGTGTTCACGAACTCGGTCTCGCATAATGCTCGAAAAGGCTGGTTTTTTTTTTTTCTTAAATGGAGCGCGGACGCGAAACACTGTTCGGGTTTTTTGTGCTTCTTCGGGGAGCCGCGCATACGCGATAAGTGGTTACCAATCGCAGCGAGAAGTATACAGCACGCGGTATTAATCTAATGAAGCACGACCTGGTTTCGTTTTCTGAACATTTAGAACTTGTGCAGTGCTCTTGCTGGAATCGCGATGCTACAGCACCGCAAAGTAGGCAAAGATATAGTTGTGAACCGCGTGAGATTAACGCCTGTACTCGCATAGACGTAATGGCTGCTATATGAAAGCCGTCAATCCGCGCATTCAAAGCGCTACTTCACTTTCATATATTATTATTATTATTATTATTATTATTATTATTATTATTATTATTATTATTATTATTATTATTATTATTCAAAGCATGGATTACAATCGAAACGTCGACTTTCCTTTATGTGACTTCAGTTCACGTGACGCACAAGCTTCACTGTTATACTGTTCCAAACAACGTGGAACTGCGTGGTATGGAAGCTATACAGGTGGCATGAGCCACATTTAAGCATGGTCACGTGAAAGTACGTGACCCTATTTCGCGTGTCGCTCAAGAGCAGTCTTGAGCAGAGCTTGGAATGCCAGAGTGGGTCTCGTATGTTGCACGTACTCCAGTTACGTCACATTAAAACGGCATCTGTAGAAGGTGATGGTGCTTTGGTGTGCGTGCTCGAGCAGTCCGTTTTAGGGCCTTGTGGGACCGCGTCATCAATGACCGCGTGCTTAACAGGAGACGATGAAATGCCATATTTCACGTTCGTTATGTTTTCGCTCTTTATACACCACTCCCCAATGCAAAAGAGCCAACCGGATAATTATTCTGGTTAACCTCCGGCCTTCATATCTCTCTCTCTCTCTTTATATATATATATATATATATATAGAAGCGCCTCGAGCGAGCGGTTCGCGGCAGTGCATTGCGGAATTGCGGAGCCGCGCTATACCTGTGTGCACCCTCTTTTCAAGCGAAGCTTTTTCAGGAACCGACCACTGAATTTAAAAACGAAGCCACAATGGCTGTTTCTAGTACATCTCGTTATTGCGCGTTCAGAGTTGGGCGCATTTAGTTAACGCTATATCAGCGTTTTGACAGGAAAAAGAGAGACCTATAGAAGTAAATCAGCTGTAATGCGAGCTTCCTCCGCCAAACGTCTCGTACCTGAGCGTTTGTGTCGCAGCTGTCGAAAATCGCAAGACACGAAATCTTCGCACTGCATTCCGCTCTCTGTCTCTCTCTCTCTCTCTCTCTCTCTCTCTCTCTCTCTCTCTCTCTCTCTCTGTCTCTCTCTCTCTCTCTCTCTCTAACGATTGCGCCGTTTCCTTCAGTACATAGTCGCAGCGCACTTTTAATTGCCTTGGGTCGCCTGTGGTGGTGAAACGCCCATGACGCACGATACATTATCGCGTCCTCAGCGCTGAATGTACGGGCTCCAGTTTTAAATCAGATCTCTCGGGGACTTTCCGGTTGCACTGTCCCCCGTACACACGGCGAGTGTTTCTCGAACGCGCCTTGACAATTTTGCGTTTCTTTGGCACGGACGCCCGGAGTGTCCGGTGGTACGTAGCGAGACCTCGCCTTTTACGAGAATGGCTTCTGGCCAGTGCTTTCAGAAACGCTGTCGGTGGTTAGTTAATGCGCTACCAAGGTCCCCATTCGTATCCTTTGTTATCTCTTATTGCTGTAGCCCCTAAATTTACTGCCTGCTCTGCAGGCGGTCGGAACGCAGCCGTCGTAACTTGACCAGTCTATATGTAAGTGCACAAGCGCACACGTGTGTCCGCACAAAACTTCGTGCAGATTTCCTTTCTAATCTTGTTCATCGTATATCTAGGCCGAGTAAGGCAGGAGGTTAACGCAGCGTACTGATATCACTGCATTCTTCTCTAATCTAAACTCCACATCTCTGCACATGTGGCCGTGTAAGAGCTCTCTGGAAGAACCGCCGTTTCACATGTATAAGAACAAGAATTCTGAGTACATCACTGATAAGCACCGCTATACTATATATGTTCAAGATATGTCACTGCTATTGCGGAGTTATATAGTGCATCATACAGTATACACGTAGAGTTTGAATGTGCGACCATATGCATTAGCTAGAATTTACGCGTGTATCCCGAAAAGTGCTTGTCATAGCGAACACTGAGCTTCTTATGAGATTTCATGAAACGTGTGATAACACACAGTTCGCATCAGGACAGAACAAAGATCGACTACGCGTGAGAGTTACGTCTTGCGGCCCCTTACTAGTTCCGCACTCGGGTCACGCTAATAATCGGTTACTCAATACGTCGCTAAGGACCCTCGCAGAAACATGTAACAATGAGAAAGTATACGGGCGAGCGCTAAGTGAGATAGGGTCTTGTTCCTCCAACTTCGCTTAAGCCTTTGCCGCAAAACTGGGACGCGCACGCACAATGAGACATCCTCACAGGGCGAACGGCACTGCGTAACGAAATAACCCGGTACGGCCACAACCATCACAGATTCGGGTCAGATGGGTAGTTACGATTCCCTGGTTACCAGCGCTCATCGATCTGAGACCGATCGGCCGCGGCTTGTGGTCATCGCGCGACGGTGGACGCGTCTATACGTTCCACACGCGATCGGGAACGCGAGCGCGGCTGCATATACGAAGCCGGAAGAGACTACACCCGCCCTTCGTGGTTACGCATAAGCCTAGTTATTATATGACGAAGACGACAAATCACGCCAGCGGAACGGGATGCAGCTTCCTATAGATGCTGCAGGAGGCGTTTCGCAATACACACCGACACCCTCGCCTGCCTTTACTCGCGAATAGACTGAGCCAAGCTTGAGCGAGCAAAGAGGGAGTGGTGGTCTTTTGTTTTTGTCGGTACGGGCAGTCCTTATCTGACGCATGGTAGTGCTTGGCTTTAAACCGATGGCATATAAAAGCCAATCGGTCGAACCCGCACTTAAAAGCAAACTGCTACACACCCCTCTCGCAGCAGCTCCGCAACACACATCGCTCTTTTTAAGTTATGCGCGAAGCACTCGACGCGACGCGGCGTGCTTATTCTTTCATAATCGATGCGTGCGGAAAAGTCTGGCGCTTCCTGCGCTACCGTTAGGAGTGCCGTTCATATAATTTCACAGGAAGGGCGCGCGAGCCGGGCGCAGATGACGTCACGACCGAGTCGGCGCGTGTATACACGGGACGTATGGACGAATCGTGGTATAGTGGTGCCGCAAGAGGCGTGTATGTATGGCCAGCGCAGCGGTAGCTATTATTACCAATTACACGGGCTGCGTTGAAACGCGTGTACGGTGCAATATTGGACGATGAACAAGGCTCGTTTTCCTCGTCCCTTCCTGCACACCGTCAGCGCTTATCGATGTCGTATTAAATTTCACTATGCAGGCGTTAGCGCGGGGGGAAGTGTCGGGGCTGTGTCAGATGTGTAATCTCGTGATACCGACCCGTTCCACATGTAAATGGGTTAGCGGAAAGCATTTCGTCGTTACGTCAAGCGCGTTTGAGCCGCCACTCGTGTTCAGCGGTGACGCAACGTTCATGACGATGCGTGTGGTTGCATAAAACCATTAGAGGATATCTGAAACACTGAGGCCGAGCCCACGTTTGCGTAGGCTGAAGACTGGTCCTTATATCGCACACCCTCTGAGGGCCACGGTGAAGTGGTTCGAAGAACGGCAGAACGATAACGGTTATAGGATATAACGGTTATAGGATATAGCGGCTGTTGCAGTGGCTTTGCCAAGCGCACGTTGACCGCGCGCCGCCTGCACTACTAGGAAATGTTTGCAATTCAGCGTAGGAAAGTTTATCCGACTCGACGATCCCGCCGTGCGCTGACGCCAGAGATTTTTTTTCTCTGTTCGCATAGGACGCGCCCGTAGACGCTTTATTAATATTTCTCTCTCTCTCTCTCTCTCTCTCTCTCTCTCTCTCTTTTCTTGCAACACGCAGGTCAAGGTAAACAGATCGGTGCGGCTGAGAAGTGAAGGTGTGTTTGTGCGCATGCGTACACGCGAGATTTCGATGTGCGTGTTGCGTACGTTCGCGATATGTACGTGTTGTCTATATACGCATACGTGCGTTCGCCTTAAGGACGTGACACGCATGAACCATGCGTTCCTGGTCCACGCATCTTGAACAGGTCATGCCCATGACCTGCTCATGCTTGTGTTATTCTTGTAGTCTTATAACTTTTTTCCTCCTCACTCTTGAGTGTGTCTCATTGATTCACCAATTCTTTGTTGCTGCTCTGTAATTTCGTCGTAGACTTTGACAGTGCGTGGTAATTTGATTATCTTTTCGTTGTTTTTCGTAGTTAAGGTTCTGGGACGGCCTGCCCTTTCTGTTGCCATATATACTTCTCACGTTTCGCAGCTGGCAGAGAAAGCGCAAGCTTCCGCGTGTGCGCCCTACAGCTGCGCAGTCGCGGGAAGCAAACAAACGACGCCCACACAGCTTCGATTGCCTGTATACCGTGACTCGAGCCCGTTTATATATTCGCCGATCAAGTGAAGCGTGAAATGCCCATTGCCGGACGTCGTGCGAAGGAGGGGCGTGCGGTTGCGTGCACACGCGAGCGTATTGCGCCGGCGGTCGGGTGCGGCGGATGGGGAAGGGAAATGTGAATATGCAGCGGTCCGACGCGAAGCGTGAGAAGGCCAGTGGTGCTCTTCCATTGCACTCCGTCGCCGGAGTGCTGTCAGGGATTCATTTAAGCTGCACTGGTACTTGACGGAGCTCGGGCGTGGCCATGGAGTAATAGCTATTGCGGAACAACACTTTTGCCTCTTCTTTTTTATTTTTGCACGCGAAACTGGTCGTTGTTTGCCAGGCATGCTTGCAGTTGACGTGCTAGTTTCGTCTTTGAGTTGAATTGCGATAAAGAATAAATTAAGATAGGAGAATTAACTTCTTCCCGTAAGTTTTGCGAGAGTATAAGAAAGAAGCAAGCGGCAGTATTGAAACGGTTTAAGGGCACACGACGCGAATGAAAGCCTGCGCTAAATGAGCAAAAGTGCGCTAATGCTTATACTGCGAACAGTCCCCCCTCCCAACGTTTCGGTGAGGAACACGCCGTTTGTTTTGTTTATTTCATGCATTCCTTAACGGCTGGAGTGTATGTTTGATGATTGGGATTAGGCGTCCTTTAGGTGCCCTATTTTCCCACCGCTCATCATTTCGTCATCGTCACCACCACCATCATCATCATCACCATCAACAACAACGTTTGTTAAGGAAACCCCCATGCCTCTCATTCCTTATATATGATGACACAATAAGATAACATTGGTGTTGTATTTGATCCCACATTTTTCCTTATAGTTATGCATGATCTAATATGATCATACATGGTAATATAGATATGGAGGTTACGGGGAGCATGGGTTCATAAAATACAACACGTTTATCGTACAAAAGAACGAGAGGAGAGTCCTTATGGCACTTAAAAGAAAAAAGCACTCTTTACCTGCACAGAATGTGGTACTTGTTACTGACTCGAAGGCTGCACCAGAAGGACCTTCCGCTTGAGGGCTTGCAACACCTCGTGTTCCCAGGGGGATCAGTTATAGCACGCAAAGAAGCTTCACGTCTGGTTATTACATTCTTATGAGAGACTGGTTTGACGGACATGCGATGAAATACCGCAGTGATATTGTAAGAGACGCTCGGGCTGGCCAATTCCCGGCCCTGGTTGCCAGGCTAAACCCGCCTGTTGCTGCAACCCACCACCACCACCAGATTCGTTTTCGTCGTGAGGTATAAGGTCGCGCTTTTCATTGACCGTAGCGCCTAGTGACATGCAAATAAAACACACGCACACACACACACACACACACACACACACACACACACACACACACACACACACACACACACACACACACACACACACACACACACACACACAGATATATATATATATATATATATATATATATATATATATATATATATATATATATATAGTCACATAGCTCTGCGACGCGATTCTGACAGTCAGAAATGGAAAGTTAATGATCACCCCAGCAACTTCTCGTTTTTTTTTTCTGCTTGTTCATCCAACACAAACGTGCTAAAACAGCTGCCTGAATGAGCTGTGGTAACGTTAAGGGTTCTGCGGTGGTTCAAGCTTACGGAACTATTGCTGTACATCTAGATGAGCTGAATCACTTTTGCTTTACCCTGAAGAAATGGGCGTCCTTGTAGAAACGAACACTTTAATAAATAAATAAAAAAAAAGATCGCAAGCCGGCTTTCGTCTGCCGTTCAGGTGACTACGCTCCTTACTTCGGCATCAGAACGTGCTTTTTTTATGTACTGTATTTTACCCCCGTTCTCTGTCTTTGTCGTGCGTATACATTACCAGGGATATATATCGAGTTTGAGCGCACGATATCTCCAGATCGACTGTTCTCGGTAGCAGGGCCCCACCCTGCTCGGTTTTCACTCCGTTTTGAAATATGCTGCGCAATATTGAGAAACAAGAAAGGAAAAGGAAAGAGGCGGGAAAGAGGGAAGGAGGCGGGAAACGCAGCTGTCCGGGGAGTTTTTCGGTCATCGCCCACGTCATTAGCGACTTTCGCCTGCCTGTTATTCCGCTTCGCCCGCCGCTCGTTCGCGCAGCCATCAGTCCTGTGACACGATTCGCATTGTCCTCTCGACGGCTAGCAGGCGGTCACAACCTAACCGGGCTAACATCCTGCCCTACGCGCCGAACCCCCCTCCCCTCCCCCCTCAGCTGCCCTCCTCTCTATAATGGTCGTCCACTCGACGCGAGCTTTATGGACCAATATATTAAAAAAACACGGCGCGCCATTGTTCTTCGGAAGGAAGCAGAGATCGGCGATACAGCGACGCGGTCTGCGCGCCGCCAAGGCCGGCGCACACATCAGCCCACCCCCTCCCCCTTAGCCTCCTCCTTCGGAAGTGTTTAGGGTCCTTCGCGGTGCTTGCCGTGGTGAACCGGCCTCCATTTGCAAGTATAGGCTGGCCGGTCTCTCTCTGTGCGAGGGCTGACCTCTCGAAGGCGGCTGCGTTCTTCGCGCGCGCGTGCTAAAGGAAGCAGAGTTTTCCGCCCGCGAGAAAGGTGCGAATGTCTCTGCGGGCGTAGCATTCCTATAGCGAGAGTGCTACAGCTATGCGGGGCGGGAGAACGCAGACACAAGTTGTAACAGATTAAGCAAAAAGAACAACAACAACAAAAAAAGGGACCGGACAAGAAAGCGACGTCGTTTTCTTTGTCCTTGTCTTTTGCACGCGCTGTTTAATCCGCGAGTTACTAAGTAGCCAGAACCGGCACTTACGTATGTAGCACGCCCGCAAACCCATATAAGGGCGGACGCGAAGCATGAAATAAACGATACTGACCACACCGAAATGGGTAACTCGACTATCCTATATAGGCAGGCGCTGCACAGTTCCCATACACAATCAGATGGTATACGTTTCTTGAGATCACAGCTTTCAGCGCTGTTGTTGGCACCTGAGTACCACCAGTTTGTGCTTTAACTCTGGCCTGCACGACGCTGCGTCCATTTGTTATTCCGCCGCTGCTCCCAGAGACGCGAGAACCATCAAGCAACATCAGACGATGTCGATGTGAACCAACTGTGTCCCACAGAAACCAGTAGTCACTAAGGCAAATGAAAAGAAAGAGCGAAATCGGATTGTCCTTTACCCTAAGCGGGCATTCATTTTAGGTTCTGGTTGGTAGTCACGGTTGAGGGAAAGAGCTGTAGCTACAATGCCACAACGCTGGCATGCAGCCGAATTCACACCGTCTACGTTTCACCAGAAGATTCGTAGTATAGTGTGATGGTAGACGCCAACTTTTCTAGCACCTATTTCTGACGTGGATACTATAGCCGAGTAATACCTTGGCGGGTGAAGCATGCAGCTTGCAATTCTGTATTCCGGTACACATGTCTCGTAGAGAAAGTTAAAGAACGTGCGTTTTGAATCGGACCGATCGCCGATGAATTTAGTATCCGTTTCAACTTCATCCTAAAACAGTGTTTTCAAAGCCTGGCACTCCAGGTGAAACATCCTCACTCCGGATGCAGCAATGCAGAAAGCTTATAGTTTCATTTTCCGTGCTCTTCGAGACTGACGTGAATGCGAGTGGAAGCTAATTACGCGCTTGCGGCCGCGTAGCAGCTATCACGAATATGGCCGACACACGTTACTCGTGGATTCTAAGTTCCGTTTCCTATCGTGCCACGCGTGTTGCCTTACATATGAAATGAAGCCGCCTACCACGTGCTTGCCTGTCACGTGCTTGCCTGTCACGTGCTTGTCCTGTCATAAAACCGAAAGACCCTTGATATCACGAGACGTAATTCGGCTTGCGTACTTCGCGCGTAAGGCTTTACACTTTTGTGAGTGCGAATCGGCCATTTTTGACGTGTTTTCCAATTGCATAGCAGGCCACCTTTTAGCCCCTTTCGTTCATTCCGAAAGCATTCAAGCGGTGGCACCAACCCCAAGTTTCGTAAGTTGATTGCTTCTCGTCGTTGCGAAAGAAAGCCTCCGAGCGGCCCAGATTTTCGCCTCTAATTCACGCGGACACTCATCGCAGGCGACTGACAGCCGCGTATCTCAATCCGCAGTGTTTTTTTTTTTTCACTAGAAATGCGCCAGGCGGCTGAAGTGATGGAAGGTGCGAGTGTGCGCAACTCTCCGGATGGCCACAATGCTCTTGCTCTGCGCGCGCCAATTGTCGTCTACGTAGACTGGTGTCCAAAGCCCTGCTCGCGATGCCGTGGCCATTGCGCCGCGCGCGAGGACCTTGGGCGAATGATGAATGCCCCCCTCGTTGTCCGGCATGACGAGAGCAAGGCTCCGCTCTCGGAACCGGAGTTTGTGGAGGAGACGATCACAATGGAGAAAGCGTGACGCTTATCTGGCATGCATGCGTCCCGGGAGACCCCTCGAGTTGCCCCGGCATGCCAGGCGGCCCGGTGCGTTTAAAAAGCGTTGCAATCTGCGTAGGAAGCGGGCCAGCCAGCTGGCCGGCCAACGGCGAAAGGTTGGGGGAGGGTGGCCGCTAGGGGGGGGGGGGGGTGCTGCCGCAGACGGCAACTGATTGCTCAGGCATTGTTCGCGCGGGACTTCTCAAGGATAGCCAGGTCCCGTTGTTGTGCTGCTTCTTCACCGGGGCCGTCTTGCCGGACTTGCGCGGACCTCCCAAGGCACAGATCTGGGCCGTCGGGCAGGAACAAGCGAGCCGATCTTCAAGCTGGTGGCGATCGGAGATCGTGTCCAGGTCTTGCGCCTCGGACATGGTTACTGGAGATGAGCCACGATATCCATCGCGTTATGTGCACGCGCACAGGTTGACCGGGGTGATTTGGATGCCAACGGCGAGCGAGCGTTGAATGAAAGCGAAGAAACAATACGTTGCTTAAACTGAAATGTCGGTTTGAAGTTTCAGAAATAAATGTGAACTTAAACGTTCGTTGCAACACGCGTATCGTCACACTTAGGTAGGGTTAACTGGAGTGGAGCTTAAGAGTTCAGAAGTAGCATATGTCGGGCCGCTCTATTTCGCCTATAAGAAAAATGGGAACTTTCTTTAAGAAACACAACGAAACCCAAAAAGAACATTTCAGCATGTGCAAACAATAACCCATAATTTAAACATATTATAATGGCCTAATCGACGTCATTGAGGTCAGGCTTGCGCACTGACCTCAATCGTGGCCGCCACCTTAGGGTACTAGCGCGTCGAGATGCTGCGTTGACAAGAAACGTGACATCACGACAGGCGTGTCTTGGACCGAGCGACAAATCGATAACGGACAATCCAGTGAAAAACGGCCACCGGAAAAAAGCAAAGCGATGTCTATGGTGTGATGATATAGTTCACTGACGTCATCGTGGCCACCGTGTTTGGGTAAAAGGATGGCTATGTGGGCTAGTTAGTAATGCATTCTTAGGAAACACTTAGAACGCTATAAGCACACAGGACATAGAAAAGGAACAAAGAGCGCGTGTGGTGTGGGCGTTCCTTTTCAACGTCCTGTGTGTTCATAGCGCTCTAAGTTTTTTTTAAGAGCGTTTGAGTACTAGCACGGTGAGAAGCTGCATCTGTGACGTCACGTGCAAACTATTCATGCTAAACATGATACTGAGCAAGTTTTACTGTGCACTTCAAGACTAAAAACTCCGCTCCAGCAGCGTCATTGTGAGGGCGCCACCATACGCTCTGCTATCGCATTTCAACGCCATTTGGGGCCGGACCAGCGTTCCCAGAGCACCCTGCCTTTCTTTTCGTTTTCGTTCTTTCTTATTGAGCTCAACATCTGCGCTGAATGTCGAGCGTGACAAGGTGTCGTTTGTGCAAAGTCGTCGTCTTCGTCGTCGCCACGCCTGTCGGCCCCTGGCCTATACGGCCATTAGATCTGGCAGGCGCTGCGGACCCCCGCTGGATAACTTATCTCGAAGCAGACGCCGTGCAAGCCACGGTTTTCGTTCTTTTTACGAAGGCGGGAAGAGCGAGGTCCGATTGCGATCGACTTCTGATACGAGGTTAATAGCGGACCTCCGTGTCCGCGATGACATTGGCGAACATCCGAGACGTCCCTAATGGGCTCGGCGCCGAACGAAGTCAGGGGACCAGTGTATCTGCCTGCAGTGGTAACGGGCCCCCGTCGCGAAGCCTGTACGATTGCTGTCTTTTCAAGCCGATGCGCACACTTATTTCGCCCTCGGAGGGATCTTTGATGTTATACAATGGCCGTACACAGCACTGGGGACGATTTAGGACGGCCTCGGGGGCCCCTTAAACATCGTAATATGATAATCATCTGTGATGCAAGGAAGCGCCGAGCAAATTCGAATTTGGCTTTGATGTGCGCGGCATGCTGTCGCTTACGATGTTTACGATAAGCGCGGAAGCCTCGCTGCTCGTCAATTAGGAACAGAGTATACAGCGCTATAGTGTAGGTTTTGCGGAAGCCGTGACTTTTGTTTGGACAGAAGACTCAACCGCGAAAGTGCAGGCACATCGGCCGACGCTTAGGGTGGTCACATTTGGTAATCGTCCATTCAAATCAGTAACTTTTTTTCTTGCTATATTTCATGAGCATTATATGAAAGGTTCAAATAATCACTTACAAAAGAGGTTCACTCGTACGAAGCGTATATGAAAACGAGGTATAGGGTCGTAACATTCAACATGATTACAAAATAATTTCTTTAATATAAATTACGACATTCAAAACCCCATTACGTAAATATTCAACTTATGAATGCCAGAGTTGTATAACTTTTCCAAGCAGAAAAAACAAAACAAAAACAAAAGAAGGACGCCGGAAGAAAATGTACTGCTTTTATGACGTTTCACAACAGTTTCACAACCCCGCCTTTCGCGACAAAGTAGCCCGTTAGCACGCGCAAAATGAGGTTACCCAAGATCATTTCAGTCTTTAGTTTCATTAAGGACATTTATCCGGAACCCATTAGCCGATTTCGCGCCAGCCTTTTTCTAAGTTCTCACATAACGAAATGAAGCCGTGTGGAGCTGTGTAGGGGAGCAACTCGAGACTGCAATCGCGTCCAGAAATCAGCAGCGTGCTTGGACATTGACGTCCACTGCCTCCGTTCCCACGCCGCGTACACGTCCTTCCTCTTGTATCGGGCTCAACTGGCCATCCATTTCACCGAGATAGCGCCTCAGTGAGCAGAAAGAAAAAGCAACAGAAAGCTGAGGGTATACAGAGGCACATTGAAGTCGGACACTGTAGTGGTGGCATGCCTGCATTCGCTCTGACCAGAAGCGCCAGGGTAACTCTGCAGCTGAGAAGTTTCTGGAACAAGATCTGAACGTGAAACTGCAGGTTTTCTGGTTGAATCTGAACTCAAGTTGAAACTGAATGGGAAGGGTGTGCATTAAGTGCAGCTCCACTAAGCGACATCAGTTACGAGATTTGGGTCTGATGCTCTTCTATATAAACTCCATTGATTTATATTGCCCTTATGATGCCAGAAAGTACTCTCTCAAAACACTGTAGTGCACTGAACAATGGCACAGAAAAAAAAAACAATTCTGGGGTTTTACGTGCCAAAACCACGGTTTCATTATGAGGCACGCCGTATTGAGAGACTCCTGATTGATTTTGGCCACCTGGGGATCTTTAACGTGCCCCAGGGCACGGGATACGGTCGTTTTTCCATCTTTCGCCCCCATGGAAATGCGGTCGCTGCGGTAGGGATCTGATCCCGCGACCGCGTGCTTAGCAGCGCAACATCATAGTCGCTTAGCCACCACGGCAGGTGTGGCACATTACCCTATTGTTTAAAGTGCATACACATGCGGTCAATCTACAATGACCTGCGTGTTCATTGTGATGAAAAGGTTCACTACGTATCACGACCTCGCGGTG
The DNA here is from genome assembly GCF_050947875.1 of Dermacentor variabilis. Classification (NCBI taxonomy): domain Eukaryota; kingdom Metazoa; phylum Arthropoda; class Arachnida; order Ixodida; family Ixodidae; genus Dermacentor; species Dermacentor variabilis. Next base: position 148,804,200 of record NC_134573.1, read on the forward strand.
AGGGACACATTTTAGTGTCCCTCACAGCTAGGTTCCGCCAGCGCGTATGAAAGGTTGGATATCGTGAAATTTGCGCTATAGTTTCATAGTACTTAGCGAATTGACATGCCTAGAACACTGAATAGCTTCAACACCGCCCTTGCAACGTGTGCCCTGAAGCTATTGTAAAATTAGTTTATCGAGGAGTTACTTCGAGCATGATTATCGTACAATGTCATGTCAGCGGACGCACCCCCCCCCCCCCCTAATGTGTCGAAAAAGAAAATCATCCCTATATTTCTAGTGCACTACTTTATTAATTTACTTGTACGGACAGCACTTCAGTTAGAGTCGCTCGAGCAAACCCCTTCTCCCATCCCCCAGTGTAGGGTAGCCAACCAGACTATTGACTGGTTAACATCCCTGCCTTTCCTGAACACTCCTCTCTCTCTCTCTCTCTTATTAATTTACTTGAAGGCATCGCTTAAACACCGTCTGTACTCAATACTCTGAAGTTGCGGTCATGGGAACATTCAGACATTCAGTTATTGCCGACGCGGAAGCCAGCGTCTCCCCGTTGACTAAGATCTCTTCCTGCCGATGACAATCGCATCTCAGTTCAGCGAGACAGAGGTGTCACTGCGCGGGCTCCAACCTCGTTCTGCTTGCGACTCTCGCTGCGCTGTGAACGGGCGCCGACGCTTGGGCACCAGCGAAGGCTGATCTGTATGCACGCGGGTCTTTGCGCGAAGTGTTGCCCTTACAGTGCAATTAGAGCCCGCAATTAAAGGGCATTCGGCTAACCTGTGTCGCCCCGTAGACGCGCGCTTTCTTGCTTTTCTCTGTCAAGGACTCGTTACACGCTTGGCGTCTGGCTTGGCCAGCTACACCTGCTGGGGAACATGTTTGTCCAGCCAACTATATACTTGTGCTGTTTCTCACAGCACGTTCCAGAACGCGCTGTGTGTAAATTGGGTTATCATCTTTAACGGTGGTTGCAAGCTTGTTCGCTCAGTCCTAATAGTTAACTCGGCCGAACAGCACCAGGATACTTATGCGGGCATGTTTTTATTTTATTTGCCGTCCAACTCGCTGCAGCAATTGCTTATGGTTTGGAAAAAAAATTCTCTTCACGGCGTTCCACGCTGTACACAGCGCCATAAAAACGCTTAAATGCAGCGAGCGGCACGAGAATTGCAAGAAAAGGGCAGCAGAAATATGTGTGGGCACATCTATTAGAGCGATCTTGACATATACAGCATGCTTGTGTTTACATGCCTGGCTCAACTAACAAAAGTGTATATCGCGCCGATTTACCGCTCGCAGAAAATAAGTATTTCAAACAGCGTTCCCAACAGCTTTTTAAGAAGAGCTCTGCACAGTCGGCGTCATATAAGGACGGCTACGTTACTGTAAGGGCGAGCTATGCAAGCGAGAAATCGCGAAACTTGAGAGAACACTGGCTGATGAAAGCGCGCTACTCGACACCTTGGGTGAAACGTGGCGTGATAAATGCCGCGGACACATGTCACACGTCGAGTCCAACCAGCCACTGTACCCGGGGTGGCGTTTTGCTGCTGGCCACGAGGTTACGGTTTAGACTTCCGGCCGCGGCTGCCGCGTTGCCGCGGGGGCAGAAATGCGGCAGCCGCTGAAACAGCGGTCGGTCTCCCCATTTCTATGCGCCGTCGCGCATCTGGACGCACGAGTGGCAATGGATATGCACAGCGCGGCCTCCAGAAATTGCGTCTCGCAAGTTTACTGACTGCCGCCGCGCCATACTACACGAACAAGCCCTCCGAAACACACTGTTAAGGGCGCAGCGCCACAAGCCATTTATCACCCGATTACAACAGCAGTCCAAACTGCACACATCGTCTCGACTCTGCAAAGCAAACGATGGACAAATGCATTGACGAATGCAATGACGTCAACAGCCCGGACACGAGCGCTCGCTTCGAGTGGTATATATATGCGAGAGGCAAAATGGAAATGAGTGTTTCTGTAGCGCTTTCTATTCTGGCTCGCCTGTCCCTCAACACACAACCGCATAGAAACACACGGCAGACGACGGATGTACTACGCACGCGTACGTCACTTCTATTCCGAGGAGACGCATTCGTTCCCACAGAACGGAGACGAGCTCGTTGCGCCGCGCCGTACTGTACGCGCTTGCGCCGCCAGACAGTGACAAGCGAAGCCCTCGCCGCGCTCTCCGTGCCGGAGGCGAGCTGTCACCGTTCACCGCCGGTGGAAAGTTTATTCTTGTGCCTCGTAACTGACGCCGGCAGAGTGTACGGAACTCGGAAGAAAACTGCGACAGAGAATTGAACGAACAAACGAACAAACAAAAGACAATCTTTTTTTTCCAACTCCACGGGTTATCACTGCTCAGTTCCGCCACGCCGCAACGAGTATACGCAACTACCGCGTCGTATGCGAGTCTCCCCGCGAATGGAAGGGCTTGTCATCGCTAACGAGGTACACGACAGCGGGCGCGTATACGCGCCGCTTTCCTCGAAGTTTGGACGCGAAGGACGCGATCGCCACTGACGATGTTCTAAACAATATGCGTATACATTCGAACTCCCTCTCCCTCTCTCTCTCTCTCTCATTCTCCGAGTAAATATACCGTGCGTTTGAAAGCGCCAACAAGGGGTGACTAAACCGGAAAGACGAGTCCCTTCCGATGTTCTGTATTTTTCTGCTTTCAATTCGTTTGTACTCATTTGTCGTTACTCGGTACTGAGTTACTTTGCGCAGAAAATCTTAACAAAGATAAGGAGCGTGAAACCTTTCCTTTTTGTTTGTTTGTTTCCTGTTTTATTCTCGGCTTGTTGGTCCTTCATACGCGGTGTCTTGAGGAAAGATCTTTCTCGCTTCGGGCTCTCCGCTTCTTGTTTCTGCTTTCTCGGGATTCGAAACTGGCACTCGTCCTGAGAAACGGACGTGGCCACTTCCGGCTGCGACACGGTGCCGTAGAAGGAGCTCTTTTGGCATCTCTGTGAGCGGGCCCGCGTGGGCCTTCGATATCGTTTTCCTAGCACTAAATTTGTAAACTCCGAGCTTTCTTTTCTTTCTTCTGTTCCCATCCCACCGCGACGATACTTCCGCAGAAGACTATAGGAGAAGAACTATCGCACATTCTCGAAAGAAGCGAGAAACGCGGAGAAACTGGTGTTTATAAATGAAACATCACAACACGCATGGTTCCGGAAAAAAAGAACTTAAAACTTAAAAATGAAAAATACTCACCGGCCGTCGTAAAATTACCGACACCTCCTTTCGCCACAGAACGTCCATCTTTTTCATCGTTATTCTGATCATCGCCTACATAGAAGCTTGTGGTTGTAATGGAGCAGAAAAACAACAGCTCTAATTAAATGTCCTTCGTCACCTTGCACACAAAACTTACATAGAGGTCGGTTCCTTTATGCACATGTGCCGGGGACGAAGACAATAAACGGTTCGCGTTCATTTAACTTCCCTGTAACGTGCACCGGTTGGCTCGTGCAATTTAATTGATCGAGGCAAATGCGAAATACAGGCGGCACCACAGAAAAGCGACAAGGCCCCGCCGAGCTGAAACAACTGTCGCGAGACTGCAAGCAGAAAAACTGCACTGAAGCATCACCTAGCTATCCCGTTCACGATGATCGATCTTGAACGTGGCGCAATTGAAGCTGACCACGTGTCTCGACGTGGCGGGCGTGACTCCTCGCTCGCGTAACCGTGACGCATAACGCTTTGATCCGCCTTCGAAGTTAATCTGCACAGGAGGTCTCTCCTTTGTATCGTAAATACGCCCTTTTCGTTTGCTAATCCTGCCAACTGCAGTTAACTCTTACCGCGGTGAAACACTCCACGAACCCACTATACCTGTCGGCTCAGCGGCACTTTCGCTGTCTTTACCGACGTGTCCGGTGTGTCCCAGCCCTTTCTGAAAAAAAAAAGTGTTGCGATGTGGCTCGCCAACGCCAAACATTCATCAAGTGCGGTTGACAAGCGCGCGCACGCACACACACGCTCGTGCTGCTTGAAGCAGTCCAAGATCCATTTCCGGGCTGGCATTCGACAGGAAAGGAGGAAGGGAGCCTTCAGAGGAGCCCAGGAAGAGGGTGAATAGCCGCCGCCGCTTCGATGATGGATCTCCTGGAAAAAGGCGCGGTTGGAGCACGTCCGCTGGCATCGAGCTACTCGGGTACACACACCTTCGGATTGCGTGCGAAGAGCGTAACCCTCTCCGGCGAGATCCGCTTTTCCCGTTCGCATGCATGCGACGGAGCGCGATATCTTCGGTACCGCGTCGCGTGCGGGCAATCTATTTGCTTATTTCGTATTTCTTTTTTTTCCCGATCCTAAGTGCGAGTGATTACGGAGCTGCAGCCTCCACTCGACCGCAATCAGATCAGTCTTGTCTTGGGATTTCCGCGTCAGAGAGCAGCGGATGCTTCTGTCTCTAGCCGTTGTTTTGTATTTAGTGGCGTCCCAGTTGTTTTCTTGCATTCAATCGTATTGTTTCTAAAGCAAGACGCGCACGTCTGCTTTGCAGCACGCGTATGGCAGAAGCGATACGCTGCGCATGGCCTGAGTCGGTAATGCAGAAACTCTTTTTTTTTTCGCTATCAGCGCCGGAAGTTTATGCGGTATGCGGCCCGTATCCGTAAACAAAATCTGGGACCGTACTTGCAGGGCTCTTCGTACGCCACATGGGTTTGTATAGAAACAAACGTTGGTGCTATCGCTATAGGTAGTGTATTAGCGGTCTGTCAGAGGCCCACAGCTCGGGTACTAGCCCACTGTACTCCAGGTGTTGCTTTAGGACGTTAAAGCAGACCAGTCAATGAAGCTACTTGCCTGCTCTTGGTACTGCGGAAGACCCAAACGCACAACTCATTCTGATCACGGTCCAATGAACACAACGCGAAAGACACCACTTCGTGACTGTTTTTACGTTATCACAGACTAATTATCACTGACTTCTCAAACCATGTGTTCACTAACGAACTTCCGTAGTCCTGGTACTATGTATAGTTGTGTACTAAGAAGTGTGTTGTTCACGGCAAACATCGACGTAAGTCGACGCTTATAAAATGGTCGACCGCCGACTTCCGTGTTTGTTTGCTGCTCCACAAGTTGCACACTGAAAAACAGGAGTAGCGAGTTAAGCCGAGGAAATAAGGACATCACCTAAATCATACCCGTCACAAACAGTTCGCGAGCGTCCGTCCCTGTGAGGAGGAAGAAGAGTCGTTGTTCATTTCCCCTCTCGCACATGCGTCCCTCGTGGCGTCAGTCAACAATGCAACATGTCGCACGCGGCCGTCCGGCGACGTCCTAACGAACGCTAAATGTCTCCCTTTCTCGTTCTTTCAGTTACGTGGCCGTCGGTTTAAATATAGAGGAGCATCATCCGGGCGAACTACAAACGGACGTGTCAGCCAGCAGGAAGCTCGTTAACCGCAGCGCGCGCCGCCCGCGTTTAATCCCGCCGTTGCAAGCGGAATTGAGGAAGCGCAGGCTCACCTGATCTCTTTCCGGGAGCGTCAACTGCCGGCGCCTGCAGCGCCATCCAGGGCGCTTCATTACGCGGAGCAGAGCGAGCACCGATAGTGATCGCCGTGGGATTCGTGCGGTTCACTGCGCACCGAGCTGATCCGCCTTTAATGGGCATGCGTTAAACAAGAACGCCGGCTGTAAGTTATTACCTAATGATGATTGAGCTCCGAGCGTGGTTATTAACGCGCTCAGTCGGCCGTAATGAATTTACAGCGCTGCGACAGCATGGGCCATGGCTTGCAAGCTCGCAAGCAAGCCAGATTGCACTACTGTGGTGGCTTGCCTCCTTCATCTTTAAGTGTATCCTTTGATAGTTTTCTCTATGCAAATTAGTTGCGTCACATCCTGAGTGGTTTAAGGACGTCAGTATGGGCACGGCATTCAACATGTGATCTTTCCGTCACTCCCCAACCCCCATCCCCCCTGCTGAACATGCACAGTTCGGCATTTTCTGAGCGAATAAGCACGAGCGGTTACTATAAACGATGGTCAGGAGCGTATAGCGTTCACCAGAAAGTACATTTTCAAGATCAAACTCGGAAGATTAAACCCAAAACTCAAGATTAGCACGGTGCTCACGCGCTGGCCATAGCTGGGGAAAAAAGGAGGGGGGGGGGGGTGGAAGAAGAAGACACGGACAAATTGATTTGCCTAGGCGCTAGAGGACCGTCAGAGAACCTAGCTGTGTATGTTCCATTGTTCATGAGTTTGCGCTGTTACGCTTTGTGTCGATATTATTGCCCGCACAGTTGGTCTGATTAGTACTTGGTAACTTCGTTGTGCTTTGGGTGTTGCACGCTCGTACTGTCGGTGTACCTGCATTCACTAGATGCAGCAAACTCGTTTTTCTGCACAAACTACAAGTGAAAGTTTGTAGAAGTGTATACCAAATTTCTTTAATGAGACAGGGAGTAGCCGGGACCGCTTTTCGTCGCCTCCGGTCACATCCTTGATATCGTGTGAGGGAATCGAAAAAAAGAAGAAAACAAGAAAATGCGCTAAAAATCACACAGGCGCTCTTCCCTTTTGCTTGTCACGTGCTCTGGTTTTACAGCTTAACGGGATAATTTTCGTTCCCATAGAGGCCATGTCTTTGGGCTCCGCGTCACAACGTCGATATGGCAATAGAAAGAATTTCAGACTATTATATCGGATCCATACTGCCTGGAAATGCTGCTCTGTGTTGGGCGTGTTGGCATACGAACTTGGATAACGTGGCGCATCGTGGTGTCTACGCCCCCTCCCCTTTTTTCTGTCCTTCTCTGCTGGCACTAAAATGTTATCGAAGTCCGGAAGATGTTTCTGAATGCAGTTCCCGCAAATTTGGCCCGAGCATACACAGGACGAATTACTCGCCTGCGCATCTCTTGTCAAAGGCATCAGCCGTACACTGGCAGGAGACCCTCTTACTTTGCGGCTTCGTGTGGCTCCTACGTGTGCATTTTTGTGTATGAATGTGCCGCTTCATATTTAATACGTGTTACCTCGAGTACCATGAATGTCTAATCGCTAAGCTATAAGCTGCCCAAAATTTTTGACACTGCATCAGCGACTGCTTGTTTTCTAAACTGCGCAGGCCTCATAAACAGTGTTCTCTCTTCTCTGTGCCGCAGCTGTGTGCATGGTGATCGGCGTGCTGACGTTCCCGGCCGGCTGGGACGTGTCCGTGGTGCGCGACGTGTGCGGGCCCGAGGCCGGCGACTACGACCCGGGCCAGTGCGGCATCCGCTGGGCCTACATCCTCGCCGTCATCGGCGTCGCCGATTGCGTTGTGCTGGCGGCGCTCGCCTTCGTGCTGGGCACGCGATACGTCAAGCTGCTGCCCGACCAGTACATCTCCAACGGATCCGTCTACAAGGGTACACGAACGCTACAGCGCATTCGCTATTTGATAATTAAACCTCGGTATCTCCGTTAGAGAACGCTAGTTTCGTACGGTCAGAGAGATCATTGCTCGTGTTCTTATTGATAGATCTCTCTTCGGTATTAAAGCAACGCTATCGGACGCGCTGGACACCCAGGAGAACCGTCTACCTTCATGGGGTACAGAGCTGTTTCATCCTTGTCCCAACTGACGTTAGCTAGATTGACGTTGAAGGCACGGCTCTCTCTCTCTCTCTCTCTCTCTCTCTCTCTCTCTCTCTCTCTCTCTCTCTCTCTCTCTCTCTCTCTCTCTTCTTTTTCCTTCGAAGACTCGTGACTGCGAGACACACTGGGAACGGTGTCATTCGTTTCACTGTGCATGGGCGTACGGTTCAATGTTTCACACCATCGCTTCCTCACATACTCCCATTCTTCGTGGCAGCACGCTGTCCTGCCCCTGCTTGGTCTTTTTTTCCGGCGTGTATATGTGTCCTGTAACACCGGTATACGAAGAATGCATCACCAAGTAGCCTGCCAGCCAATATCATTGAAGCTCTTACCCCCGTGTTTCCCATCACTTCTCCTTCCCGAGGTGCAGGGTAGCCAATTGGGTGTTCATTTATTTAGCCACCCTGCCTTTCCTCTTCTACTTCCTGGTCTCTCTCTTGCTCTCGCTGTAATACGACGTACAGAAAGAACTTGCGTGCGAAGCAACGTATACTGGGTGGACGGTGCTCATGTGCAAGCCTAAAAGTGTGTGCAAGCAATTAAAATTGAGGACCTGCAATGCGCAAGCGCTACCCTATTGCATCTGCGCGCGTCGTAGGTCCGAATATAGACATTCGTGTTGTGTCTTGTTTACAGCAAACGATGTGGTGGACCTCACGGAGACAGCAATTGCAACGTTGCTGCGAAATGTCCAAATTGTTCTGGTGCTCATGACGCAACGTCAAAAGAGTGCCCAAAGATCAGGAAGGAAATGGGTATTCTGAAGAAGATGGGTAGAGATCGTTCCACGCACAGGGAAGCGGCAAGGGCTATCCGCCACCGCAGACGTCGTTCACGAAACCGACATCAACGGGATCGCAGCCCTCCTCGCGTTGGAGGGACGACAGCTCAAGTGCAACATCCACCCCCTCTTCGTCTCAGGAATGAAGAAGCACGTGCCTCAAAGCCTTTGTATGCCGCGAAAGTGCAAGGCGACCCATCATCGGCACTAGCCACATCGGAGACTCCGTGGCCCTCGTTACCGTCAAGGTCTGTGGGAACGCCCTTATGCACCGCTCCTGCACGTACTGAAGAAAACGAAAAGATGGATGACATTGACGTCACGAGTATGGTGAAAAATTTGATGGGCTCCATGCGCAGGATTCTTTCCGGCCTAAATACCCCGGCTGCCAAGGCTGCCGTGCAGCTACTTGAAGTCTTGGAACCACTGCTAGTGGTTCTTCACTAAGCAAGTATGGCGATAATGTTTGAAGAACGGATGCGTCAATCGTTTGTTATGCAATGGAATGCTCGCGGTCTGCGTGGTCGTTTGTCGGATTTCCGACAGCGGATATTTAAATACCAATTTCCAGTTATTGTTATCTGTGAACCTAATATGGATTCTTCTTTCCGTATTTCTGGTTATGTCCAGATGTGGTCTCGTAACGACCAAACCTCGAGCAAAGTATTAGTTTGTATACGTCACGACCTGGTGTATTTCAGACATGACGTCCCATCGCATACTACTAATGATTACGTATGCCTCACCATAAAATACAGATGTCGCACGGTTACAGTGATTGGAGGATATATCCACCCAAGAGCGAGGATCGATTGCTCGCACCTGATGTCTCTGCTGCAAGCATCGCAAGGCCCTCATATTGTGATTGGTGACTTTAACGCGCACCATCCCCTGTGGGGTAGCACTTCGATGAATTCTCGTGGCAAATATTTGGCTGACTTTATGTGTAGTCGGGGACTAAATGTGCTCAATGACGGGTCTCCTACATTTATTCGTGGCACGTCCTACAGCAGTTGTCTTGACCTAACGTTTGTATCAAGGAGCCTTCTGTCTTCAGCATCCTGGTCGACGGATCTAGAGACTCATGGTAGCGACCACCTCCCCACTTACGTTCACTTTAGCTGGTTTCGCCGTTCAGCCTCACGTTGCATTCGTCAAACAGACTGGATTGCATTTAAGACCTCTGTCGACACCGCCTGTCAGAGTATGACATCTCCATCCGAAATAGAGGACATCATTGCCTCTACCCTGCGGAACAAAACTAGAGAAGTCAGCATACCGAGGCACAGGTCATCGGTCGACATACAATATGAGGCCCTTCGTGCGATCCGTCGCCGCGCAGAACGGCGATACAGAAGAACAAAGTCACCGTCCGATCTTTCGAGCAGTCGCCGAGCTCAACGACATGTTCTTCGACATCTGGAGAAGCTTGACAGACAGCGTTGGAGGGCTTTCTGTGGATCCCTAGATCCAAGACAGCCTCTATCTAAGATATGGCGGGTGTTGCGCTTCGCCTGCGACACGTGGTTTTGCCGGCGCGACTGCGGCGGGGCGGCAGACATTTTGGCCCGATCGTCGTCGCCGCAACACTCATCGCCAGGTGTTTCCAGGCGCGTCTGCGGCGATGCGACCGCCTAGGGATCCTCCTCGCATTCCAGTCATTGTGCCCGAAACAGGCGATGCCAAAGCAGGGATCTCATTCCAGTTATTGGGCCCGAAACAGGCGATGCCAAAGCAGGGATCTCGTTCCAGTCATTGTGCCCGAAACAGGCGATGCCAAAGCAGGGATCTCATTCCAGTTATTGGGCCCGAAACAGGCGATGCCAAAGCAGGGATCTCGTTACAGTCATTGTGTCCGACCGGCAGCGCCACGACAGGGTGCTACGAGATCGTGCGCAGCGCCACGACGGGGTGCTACGAGATCGTGCGCAGCGCCACGACAGTGTGCGTCACCATTAGCCCATTGTACATTCACGTGCTCGTCTTTTGAGGGGTTCCTTCTTGCCCTCAACTGCGAGAGTATAAAAACAGCTGCCCCCGGACGCCAAAAGGAGGGCTCCGATTTCTTCAGTTGAGTGAAGTGCTCTCCCGTCTCTCTACTTCGGTCAAACCTGACCGCCAACTCTTTGCGATGTTAAAATAAACAAGTTGTTTCGTTGTTACCAGTCGACTCATGCTTTGCCGGGACCTTCGGATGCTTCGAGTTGTACCCCAGGCCGCCAGGCCAACGCTACCCTTGGGGCTTGCGACCCAGGTACAACCACGGGCGTCAGCGCCGAGTTCCCAACAGATCGTACCAGCAGTCAGATCCAAACATCTGGTTGGCAGCGGTGGGATCGCCTACGACTTCAAACAACGGTCTGCCAGCGGCGAGATCGCGACAACGGAGGCCAGCAGCAAAGAGATGCAGTTGACAGTATGCTGAGCAGCTCAACGACGATCCGGGAGCAGTGCAACGAGCCCTGTGTGACGACTGGTTGCCTGCAGCGGAACGACTGCGCGGAATTCCTGCCTGCGAGGTTTGGTGAGTGCGGGACTTTCTTCTTCTGAGCTTTGCCAGGCTTTTGTTAGTGTCAGAAACAGAGCTGGTAATTGTGGTTGTCGTTGCTGCCGGGTTAGTTTGCGGCAAGACAATAGTAAGCAGTAGAGAAAGCAGCATTCAGAGCAGCCATGGATTTGAAGTCGTTGCGCAAACCGAAATTGTTGGAGCTTGCAAGAGAGTTGGGTCTGGATGTCTCGGACAAACTCAGAAAACCAGAACTGCTAAAGGCTATTCTTGAGTTAGAGGCTGAGGATGACGAGCTGTCGGAATGCCTTGAGACTATTGAAGAGAGGGAGACTGCAAAAGAAAAAGAAGAGCGTGAACGTAAAGAACAGAAAGAGCGAGAGCAACAAGAGCGTGACCGTCAACACGCTTTGGAAATGAAGCGTCTTGAGGTAGAAATGGAACGCGCTCGTAATGGAAGTCAGGCACACGGTGCAGGAGAACGCGTATTGTTCAAAATGACTGACCTAATGCGGCCGTTTAAGCTTGGAGAGGACATTGGTTTGTTCCTGGTTAACTTTGAGCGAACGTGCGAGAAGCAGGGGTTCTCTCGGGAAACGTGGCCACAGCGCTTGCTCACTTTGTTACCCGGCGAGGCGGCCGACGTAGTCGCTCGCTTGGATAGAGAGGAAGCAGAGGATTTCGACAAAGTAAAATCGAGTCTGCTAAAAAAGTACCGGCTGTCTGCGGAGGCGTTCCGTCGGAAGTTTCGGGAAAATGAGAAAGGCAGAAGTGAGTCATATACAGAGTTTGCGTATAGGCTTATGTCGAACATGCAGGAGTGGCTCAAAGAAGAGAAAGCGTTTGGTGACCACGATAAAGTTCTGCAGTGTTTCGGGCTAGAACAGTTTTATAGTCGGTTACCGGAGAACGTGCGATACTGGGTCTTGGATAGGCCAGACGTGAGTACGGTGGCTAGAGCCGCTGAGCTAGCCGAGGAGTTTGTGACGCGTCGAGCTCGCGGAGCTAAGGACGGTCAAAAGGGTGAATTTGGCTCGAAGTTTGAGAGGCCGAAGTTCACACCCATGAGAGCAAAGGGGGACACGCGTAGTGCGGATGCGAGTGAAAGCAGTCCGACAGAACGTAAGGAGACGGCGGCAGCCAAACGCAGGAAGCGGTTCGAGATGAGGCGAGCGCGCGTTTGTTATACATGCCAGAAGCCGGGTCACTTTTCGGCGCAGTGTCCGGAAACAACACCAAAAGTTGTGTTTTTTTCATTAGGCAGCACTGACGAGAACATGAAGCTTCTCGAGCCTTACATGCGAGACCTCCTCGTGAACGGGAAAGAGTGCCGAGTGCTTCGCGATTCCGCAGCTACGATGGATGTAGTTCACCCGTCTTACGTAGAACCCCATATGTTCACGGGCGAGTGCGCATGGATCAAGCAAGCCGTGGAAGCTCATAGCGTGTGTCTGCCGGTAGCAAAGGTGCTTATTGAAGGACCTTTCGGAGCGCTTGAGACGGAGGCGGCAGTGTCATCTATGCTGCCACCCCAGTACCCGTACCTATTTTCAAACAGGTCCGATCACCTCCTGCGCGAGAAGGGGCTTTTGTTTGGTGAAGCTAGTGTTCAGGCCTTAACCAGATCGAAGGTTCGGGAGCTCGCTGCAAAGGCGGTAGTTGCGGGGCCGACGTTATCAAACAACGAAAAAGGGTCAGAGGCGCAGCAAGCTGATATTCAGAGCACGCCCGAACTGAATAAAATTGAGTCTGTAGCGTTGAAGGCGCCAGATACTGGAGAGGAAAATCCCGATTCGGGAAAGTTAGAAGAGCTATCTACTGATTTGCTCATCGCGCCTACGTCAGACGGACTTGATAGGTTGCTAAAAGTCAGCCGGTCGGCTTTGATAGCCGAGCAAAAAAAGGATGGCAGCCTGGAAAACGTGCGCTGCAATGTCAAAGAAGGTATCGCCAGGAAAACTGCGCGTTTTGTGGAAAGAGGTGGAGTCCTGTACCGGAAGTATCTAGACCGCCGAGGAGTGGAGTTCGATCAGCTGGTCGTGCCTCAATGCTATCGTCAGGATCTGTTGCGCTTGTCACACGGGGGTTCGTGGTCCGGACACCTAGGAGTTAAGAAAACTAAGGACCGTCTCTTGCAAGAGTACTATTGGCCAGGGTGTTTTCGGGACGCAGACCATTTCGTGAGGACATGTGACACTTGTCAGCGGGTGGGCAAACCAGGGGACAAATCGAGGGCGCCGTTGAAATTGGTACCTATCATTACGGAGCCTTTTAGACGGCTCGTTATTGATACAGTGGGACCTCTGCCGGTAACAGCCACAGGGTACAGACACATTTTGACTGTGATCTGCCCAGCGACAAAGTTCCCTGAAGCAGTGCCGCTTAAAGAACTCAGCTCAGTGGAGATAGTCAATGCTCTACTGTCCATATTTGCGCGAGTTGGTTTTCCTGCAGAAATTCAATCAGATCAGGGCACAGTGTTTACTAGCGCTTTGACGACAACTTTTCTCGAGAGGTGTGGGGTAAAGCTGTTACACAGCTCAGTGTACCACCCACAGTCGAATTCCGTTGAGAAGCTCCACTCCGTCATGAAGCGCGTGTTGAGAGCGTTGTGTTTTGAACATCGAACTGACTGGGAGCTGTGTTTGCCTGGGGTGATGTTTGCGTTAAGAACCGCGCCGCATGCGGCTACGGGGTTTTCGCCAGCTGAACTGGTGTACGGTCGCTCGCTTCGATCTCCGCTTCGCATGCTTCGAGAATCGTGGGAAGGTAGGGGCGACGACCCAGTCGTGGTGGAGTACGTACTTAAGCTCCTCGAACGCTTAAGAAGGGCACAGGAGTTGTCAGGTGAAGCAATGGCAAAGGCCCAGCAGAGGGCCAAGGTTTATTATGATCGGACAGCCAGGGCCCGTCGTTTTGAGGTTGGCGATGAGGTCATGATATTGCGCACATCGCTAAACAACAAACTAGACGTGCAGTGGGAGGGCCCAGCACGAATTGTTCAGAAACTGTCGGACGTTAACTACGTGGTAAGTCTGCCAGGAAAGCGGAAAGCACAGCAAGTTTACCACTGTAATCTGCTCAAACCTTATAGACAAAGGGAAGCAGTGGTGTGCATGATGGTAAACGTTCCTGAAGAGCTTCCGATCGAGCTTCCGGGACTAGGCTCAGTGACGAACAGGGAAGACACCGGTCAAGTCATTAGTGACCTTATCAGTAAAGCACCGCTGTCGCCCGAGCAGAAAACCGAACTACACCAGCTATTACAAGAGTTTCAAGGTCTGTTCTCTGAGAGGCCTGGTAGGACTTCTGTACTTACTCATGATATAGAACTTACCTCCACAGAGCCAGTACGATCCAAGGCGTATCGGGTGTCACCCCGCCAGAGGGATATTATGGAGGCTGAGGTAAAGAAAATGCTACAGCTCGGTGTTATTGAGGCAGGTGAGAGTGATTATACCTCCCCTTTGATTTTAGTTGAGGTACCGGGCAAGGAACCTCGTCCTTGCGTCGACTACCGCAGGCTTAATTCCATCACTAAGGATCAAATTTATCCGATCCCTAACATCGAGGAGCGCCTTGAGAAAGTTAGTAGCGCTCAGTTTATTTCCACCCTAGATCTTGTCAGGGGTTATTGGCAGGTTCCACTTACAGAAGAGGCTAGTAGGTATGCGGCGTTCCTTTCACCAATGGGAACATTCCGTCCTAAAGTGTTGAGTTTTGGTTTGAAGAACGCGCCATACTGTTTTTCAAGCCTCATGGATAAAGTGTTGCGGGGACAGCAAGAATTCGCTTTACCGTATCTAGACGACGTAGCGATATTCTCCGCATCCTGGTCTGAGCATATGGCACACTTGCGGGCAGTGCTAACCCGCCTGCGCGAAGCGGGCTTGACAGTCAAGGCTCCTAAGTGCCAGTTAGCACAGGCCGAGGTTGTCTACCTCGGTCACATGATTGGTCAGGGTCGTCGCCGCCCCTCTGAAATAAAAGTGGCCGCTGTGCGAGACTTTCCGCAACCGCGCACAAAGACCGATATTCGGTCGTTCTTAGGTGTCGCCGGCTACTATCAGAGGTACATCCCTAGGTACTCTGATATCGCGGCTCCCCTGACGGATGCTCTAAGAAAAACAGAGCCTCAAACAGTCGTCTGGGACGAGACAAAGGAAAGAGCTTTTAGCGCCCTAAAGAGTGCCCTAACAAGCCAGCCTGTGCTACGATCGCCAGACTATACAAAAGGGTTCATTGTTCAGTGCGATGCTAGTGAGCGAGGCATGGGCGTTGTACTGTGCCAACGGGAAAATGGAGAAGTAGAACACCCCGTCCTGTATGCTAGTCGTAAGCTGACCAGTCGTGAGCAGGCGTATAGCGCCACCGAGAAAGAGTGTGCGTGTCTCGTGTGGGCCGTTCAGAAATTGTCATGCTATCTAGCCGGCTCGAGGTTTATCATTGAGACGGATCACTGCCCTCTCCAATGGCTGCAGACCATCTCTCCCAAAAATGGCCGCCTCCTGCGCTGGAGCCTCGCTTTACAACAATATTCCTTTGAGGTGCGTTACAAAAAGGGGAGTCTCAACGGTAACGCCGATGGCTTAAGTCGAAGCCCCTAACGTAGGAATCAGCCTCAAAATTGTTTGTTACTGATGTTTTTCTTCCTGAGGCAGGATTTTTTTTAACATATTGCTTTTGTTTAGTGTTTCAAAGTGATGATATGCTTTCTAGTGCAATTTTTCAATTTGTGGACGCGTTCTGAGTGATGCTAGACTACTGTAAGGAACTAGGCAGTGGTATAAAAAGGGGAAAAGAGCCTGGCAGGGCTTAGTGAGGGTTGTGCCGTGCTTGCTGACTGAGCGGTTGAGTTTTCAGCGTAGTTCTAACGCTTGCCGGGAACGAGAACAAAAATGTGAACTCTCCCGAAGTCACTTTGCAGTGTCCCGTGCGAACCTGAACGAGAGAACGAGGCCTTCTCTGTGCGCTGCGCTCAAGAAACGTCAAGGGACGCCCGACTTCGGTTATGAGCATCATCGAGCGACATCCCTCCGGACAGCGGATGCAGTCCCCTGTCCATCGGGATCTCCTTCCCCCGGCGGGGCGGTCTGTTGCGCTTCGCCTGCGACACGTGGTTTTGCCGGCGCGACTGCGGCGGGGCGGCAGACATTTTGGCCCGATCGTCGTCGCCGCAACACTCATCGCCAGGTGTTTCCAGGCGCGTCTGCGGCGATGCGACCGCCTAGGGATCCTCCTCGCATTCCAGTCATTGTGCCCGAAACAGGCGATGCCAAAGCAGGGATCTCATTCCAGTTATTGGGCCCGAAACAGGCGATGCCAAAGCAGGGATCTCGTTCCAGTCATTGTGCCCGAAACAGGCGATGCCAAAGCAGGGATCTCATTCCAGTTATTGGGCCCGAAACAGGCGATGCCAAAGCAGGGATCTCGTTACAGTCATTGTGTCCGACCGGCAGCGCCACGACAGGGTGCTACGAGATCGTGCGCAGCGCCACGACGGGGTGCTACGAGATCGTGCGCAGCGCCACGACAGTGTGCGTCACCATTAGCCCATTGTACATTCACGTGCTCGTCTTTTGAGGGGTTCCTTCTTGCCCTCAACTGCGAGAGTATAAAAACAGCTGCCCCCGGACGCCAAAAGGAGGGCTCCGATTTCTTCAGTTGAGTGAAGTGCTCTCCCGTCTCTCTACTTCGGTCAAACCTGACCGCCAACTCTTTGCGATGTTAAAATAAACAAGTTGTTTCGTTGTTACCAGTCGACTCATGCTTTGCCGGGACCTTCGGATGCTTCGAGTTGTACCCCAGGCCGCCAGGCCAACGCTACCCTTGGGGCTTGCGACCCAGGTACAACCACGGGCGTCAGCGCCGAGTTCCCAACAGATCGTACCAGCAGTCAGATCCAAACACGGGTCATACGAAGTCTCCAGGCAACTCCACAACAAAGACACCCATTCCATGCGGTGGCTCTACATCAACGCCGGACCGAATTGGAGGTAGCAGAGGACTACTGTAAACTGATTGTGGACGCATCTAATGCAGTGACTTCATCCCTTGTCACCATCGCACCCCCGTCACCTGATGAGCGGCTCGAAGTACCGTTTACGATGCAAGAGCTTGACGCTGCGCTTTCAGTTTCTCGACGCTCCTCGGCACCAGGACCAGACGGAATCACGTACGCTGCACTCTGCCATCTTGGCACCGAATCACGACGTCTTCTCCTATCTTTTTATAATACGACGTGGGAGAAAGGAAATGTTCCAGATGGTTGGAAATGCAGTCGCGTTGTAGCGCTGCTTAAACCGGGAAAGTGCCCCAACGAGCTTTCCTCCTACAGACCGATCGCCTTAGCCAGTTGCGTCGGCAAAGTAATGGAAAGAATGGTTTTGTCAAGACTGGAATGGTTTCTAGAGAGAAATAATTGCTTTCCTGATTTTATGCACGGATTTAGAAGAGGCCGTTCTTCGATTGACGGAGTTATCGACTTGGTCTCCACTGTTGAACAGGAAAGAAGTCGACGTCGGTTAGTTGGAGCTGTCTTTCTGGATATTAAGGGTGCATACGACAATGTACTACATTATGCAATCCTTGATGCACTGGAAGATTTAGACATCGGTGGCCGACTATATACATGGATTGTTAGCTACCTCAGTGGCCGCACGGTGTATATGTCGACAAGTGATGGCGACACCGGACAGTACCATATACATCGAGGTGTTCCACAAGGGGGAGTTCTCAGTCCAACTCTTTTCAATGTTGCATTGATTGGCCTTGCATCCGAACTTCCTAGCACGGTAAAGATTAGCACATATGCCGACGACATATGCATATGGGCATCTGGAGCCACCCGTCCCCAAATGCGTGCTAGGCTTCAACGTGCAGTGACAATCACAGCTAAGTATCTTCGGCGTCAAGGCCTCCGACTCTCAACTGAAAAATGTTCTGTGATTACGTTCACGCGAAAAAGAATGACCAGGTATCCGATCATTGTTGACGGCGTAGCGATACCTACGGTTACACACCACAGATTCCTTGGCTTAGTCATAGACCGGGGATTATCTTGGTCAAGACACGTCGCCGCACTGAAGTCAAAGCTGAAGACTTTTGTTCACGTCCTTCGCGTCGTGGCAGCAACAAGATGGGGCCCCTCGGAGTCGTCATTACTCCAATTGTACCGAGCCCTATTCGTAGGGTATATACGGTACAGCATGCCGGCGCTCTCAAGCATGGGACTTAGTTGTGTGAGCGCGCTCGAGAGCATTCAAGCTCAGGCATTGCGCACATGTTTGGGCCTCCCACGATGCACGTCAACCAATGGAACAATAGCGGAAGCTCGTGCTTGTCCTATTCGGGTGTACTTGCTCTGCGAGCCTCTTCGAATGTACCTCCGCGTGTTGACCCGACACAGGCACCATCCTCTGTCATCGCTCCCTACCACACACCCAGGTTCCAGCTTTTCAATGACTATATCGCGGCATCAGAGTGTTTTGCCGTCGAGATTCTCTCCCGCCTGTATTCCGAGAACACCCCCGTGGGTTCTGCCTAAACCTGTCGTTACATTGCAGATCCCTGGAATTACTAAAAAGTCTTTCGTTGCATCTATTGGCCTCAGGCAACTCACCTTGTTGCACATTTCTACAGAGTACGGAGATACTGTACATGTGTATACCGATGGCTCTGTCACACCATATGCCTCCACTGCAGCCTTCGTCATTCCACATATGATCATCGCTCGCCGGTTTAAACTAGACCATAGCTCAACATCAACTGCCGCAGAACTTGTTGCTATCCGGGAAGCACTTCGATTTCTCTCCGAGGAGCGTCCTCACGCATGGACGATATTCTGCGATTGCAAGCCAGCTCTGCAAACGATTGACTGTGTCCTCAGACGGGGCCCGTATCATTCTATGGCTATAGAAATTACAGAGTATCTCGACCACGCAACTAGAAATGGCCACAATGTCACCTTTCAGTGGATACCGTCACACTGTGGCGTGATAGGGAACGAACAGGCAGACGCTGAAGCAAAAACTGCTTTAGATAATGCTTGTGAAGTACGCATTCCGTTCTCACGAACAGACACAAACGCCCTACTTCGTCGCGTAAACCACAACTCTACGTTGGAACACTGGGCCCAACCTGATCGACGACACAAGCGATTACACAAATGGGACCAAGAAATGCGATTTCGTATGCCTCAAAAGTTCAATAGAAACCACACGAGCATGGTGCACCGGATTCGCCTTGGTGTCGCATTCACCAACCGTTATAGAAATATGATAGGTGCCAGTGATACTAGCCCAAACTGTGAATGCTGTGAGGTGCCAGAAACACTTGAACATATATTTTGCGTGTGTCCCGCGTACGCGCAAGAACGACAGCAACTTGTCTCTTCCATAGCAAACATCCATGAGAGACCGCTATCGGACGAGTTTCTTTTAGGTCCTTGGCCTAATGCAACCAGCGCAGCCCTGGTCACAAGAGCCGCTGTAGCTTTTCTCCAAGCCACTGGGCTGGACGCACGCCTTTAGAGATACCACAACTCTGTGAATTTGTATATACGCATCTCTTCCTTATACCATCATCATTCATCAGCCCTTTCCCTCCCCGTCCCTTTTCCCCAGAGTAGAGTAGCAGGCCAGAGCAAGTTATAGCTCAGGCCGACCTCTCTGCCTTTCTGTAAATAAATTTCTCTCTCTCTCTCTTGTTTACAGCTCTGTCACTTGTCTTCGCCATGTCTTTGTTTGAGTCTGAATTAACACTCAGCTTGCACGTGGGCACAAGCGCGCTCGTATACGATCCCCGTCCCCACTCTCCACACAAACACGCACTTAGCTATCGGTGTCAATCGCCGATATTTATTCGCCGCGAAACTTGTAAGAACGGTCCAAAACAGATCGAGGGCAGCATGTCGACAACGGCTAGGGGAAACGCTTCGCTGCCCTAACTCATGTGCCTGAAAAAAAAAAAAAGAAGAAGAAGAAGGAAGAAAGAAAGAAAGAAAGAAAGAAAGACAAGAAAAAAAGAACGCTGGGAGTTTCTTGCGATGCACCGAAAGGCCTGTGAAGCGAAGCGTTTCACCGGCGACCCAGAGAAGACGGCCACTCGCCGCACGTGTTTAGTTCTCGGTGCCAACCGTTGGTGCTCGCCTGCTATGTTTCCGCAGGACTTACTATATTCGCATGCACAGTCCAGACCTTGCCATTTCTTTCTATTTATATGCGGGCTTATTGGCCGTTATCTTTTCTGAAGTTTTTGGCTGAACGTGGTCTTCGGCAGTGGTCTTGGGCAGATGCAATTAACTTTCTGCGCCGAAAAAGCAACCAGCTCAGAAATGACACGCCACAAGAGATAAGAAGCACAGACTCAGTGCGTTGCGCCTCCAAAACAAACAAAAAAAAAGAGGGGGGGGGGCACGGAGAAGTTAATGCGTATACAGGTTCTTGGTGCAAAGGCACGAACATGTGCACTGAAACGTTCAGTTCGTACAGAAATTATCGCCGCTTACGACTGCTCTTGCCACATTTATAATAAATAAATGGTTATTTCGGTTCCTGTGAAACAGACTACAGCGTAGAAATGGGCTCAGCAAGGAATTCCACGATTGTGCTGCCCTCATTCGATCGCTCTCCGGCTTCCTGGCGCACAGGGTATCCCGTATGTAGCTTGAAATCGACAAGCAGATTAAGGAGCACTTTGCTTTCTTTTTTCACGAAAACTTATCGTTAATTTATGTCCTTTCTTTATGCTGAAGCAGATAGATACCTGCACAATAGTACATCGGTCCTTCCCCTCCGGATCTTAGTTTAGGGTCCGTGACAGAAGTTGTAGGGTGCTGATCTTTAACAGGCATCTACACCTGAGTTCACAGGCGCTTCTTTTTTTCTTCTTCTTCTTTCTAATTGTGTTTTCCATACCTTCCCCACTGGAACTAACTGGGGGTCAAATCTACGACCTCATCTCGGCACCGGAGCACCTAGTCGCTGAGCTATAGGCGGGTAATTCATAATCCACGCAATCTACACTATTTGTTAAAAGATTCTAAGTCATGGTGCACTAAATTCATTGAAACTGTTTTCAGGCAGGCGTCCCGGAGTGCCTGTAAATTGTCCGAATTACCGGGCGCGCTACACCTTGGCGTCTTCCTACGCAGCCTTGCGGCATATTCTTACGTCCTAGTTTCCTCTTTGAATGAAGTGAACAAAGACAAAACAGGGTGAAAAGTTCGGTTACCCGTGGCGTGGCTTCGAAACATTTGACAAAGATTTAAGTGCGGGCTCAAACTTAAGCGCAGCGTCACATCACGTTATCACCTGCATTACATGTGTTCACGAACCCATCGTTACGAGTAGCGGCGCCAACGGAAAACCGTCTCTAGAAGAACCGGCTTCGAAGCACTGCAATAAATAACCGTCTTCGCAGGTTCCGCGTGTCGCACCTACCAGTTACACACGCGAGGTGCGGCGACGCCGGCGCGTGAGCTGTTATTTCTGGCTCATTGAAAAGCTTACGGCGCCGGGAGGCGACCTGCACCCATAAACGCAGGGGCGGAGACATCCTCCGAGGGCCCATTGTTCGGAACAGAATGAACTCGCCGCGCTATTTGTATCGTCGAACCCAACTCGTATGTAGCTCTCATTTCAACGCGCCCTTTGTCTCCCGTGAATGGGGCTTTGCCGCGCTCGTGTTCCTGCGTGACGCGCTGCGACGTTCGCGAGGCTCTCTTGTAGGACAGGAAGGGTCGCTTGACAAAAGATTGTGACAGGACATGGGTGACGCGATATTATGGGTGAAGGAAAAGAAAGAAACGTTAGGAAGGAAGCGGACGTCCAGCGTGGGCCTAGAAAAGTATAAAAGTACAAAAAAAGAAAGGAAAAACGATGTGCGTAAGATAAAGAAGCGTAAATCAAGCCGAATACATGGCGCGTATGAAATGTAAAATGTTCTGTCTTTCCCTCTTCTCCTCTTTCCTCCAGTTTACCGAATTCGCCATCCCAATCGTTGGGCTTACAACAAACCTGAGCCCCACAAAGCTGCCGCCACTCTCTCCTGTTTTCTTTAAAGCCTTTCTCACTTCAGAATGAGTTTACTGCTCACCTGGCAGCGGTGCAGTCGCTTCATCCGCGTTTCCCTGTCTGTCTTGTGTCCTCCGATGCAGGAGAGGTGAACAGCGCCTTCATGGCGGACAACCAGTCGACGGCGTCGCGGAAGTCCATGAACCTGCAGCCCGTGATGCTGATGCCGCAGCCCGGTGGAGGACTGGCGCCGCCGCAACACGACGCAGACAGGTTCTCCGAGTACTCGCACCGGACGACGCGCTCCAAGGGCGGCCAAGCCGCCGCTCCAAACTACCGCTCCGAGTACTCCACGTCCATGCACAACTTCCAGCTGTGAGGAGCGTGTGCTTGCTGAAGACGCGCGTCGCGCCCACGTCGGTGGCGGCGAAGTGTAACTGGCGGGCAGCAAGTGGGAAACCACTGAGCTTGAAGAGGAGGAACTAGGCGGCACGAGAAGAACTGTATAAGTGAATAACGGCGGTTTGCGGTAGCCGTGGTTAAGAATACCTGTTTAACAAGGGTATTATTCGGGGCCTTCCTGCACGAAGCAGCGCCATCACCAGGAGTAACATGTTCTCCTAGCAGTAAGCCGTCACGTGATACGCACCGACTGCCTTGCAAATGTGCCGTGTGCTTCTGTTCAGCAACCGATTTGCGCACTGATGCCTTCTGCTTCTGTCGACACTTCTCGGACCCGTCAAAACGAGACCGCCGAGTAAAAATAAAGTAAAACGAAACCTTCCTGTGGTCCCAATCTGTTAAGCAGCAGAAGACGGCTCTGTCCTTGTAGCAGCGTGACGACAGTAGCTTCGGCGTCGACATGCTCATCGGCAGAAGCGAAGGAATCACTGCTTCATGTGTGCTGTCAGGCTGCGGGCCTCCTTCGTCATGCTTGGCTATTTCTTACCGGTTACCAGCGAGCCGCGCCGCTGACTCAGCAAAAGAGAAGGCCCAATCCAGGTGGCAGGATGGCAGCCGCAGCTTCGTCATCGACGTGCGCATCGATAGCGGCGGAAAGAAAAATGCTGTGTCGTGCGTCGAATCATGCCGCGACCCTCTTTCGACATGCTTTGCCATCTCGCAGCAGTCGCTGACTCAGCGAAAAGACGGCCCTGTCCTGAAACCAGCGTGACGGCAGCAGCTTCGGCGTTGACTTGTGCATACGTCGGCAGTGGCGAAAGAATAGCTGCGTCATGCGTCTCCTTCGGTGAGGGCGGGTCTCCTTTGGCGTGCTTGGCGATTCCTCGCCGTTCGACCGCAAGCCCCTTCACTGACTCAGCACTATGCAGGATTGTGGTCCCCGCTTACGTCTTGATTCCTTCCTCGCCCCGGCCCCAAGTGTGTGTTGATTGTTGTGTGGGGGAAACTGCAGACCGCGAGTTTCCCTGTGCGCGTTGTCCGGCCACCATGCCTCAGAACTGTAAGAAAATGAGGTCTGGTAGTAGGAACTCGGACTGAATGCCTATTCGCCCGGCATATTTGTGTTTTCTCGGTTTTTCAGCGCTGCAGGGTAACATGGAGAATGAATCTTAGAACGCAAGCAAGAGGAACGGCGCTCTGTCGCAATCCACTTCCCGTTGGATTGGCCCGTGGCGACGGAAGCCGCTGGCAGCAATGATATTGTGGAAGTAACGGCCTCTGATGTACTCTTATAAAGCGTTCAACTAGGCGTCTGAGAAAAAAAAATACACAAGTTATAAAAAAAGAGCAAGAACTCAGACAATGTTGAGTTGTGCATGCGTTTACTGCTACCATTGGAAGTAGAAGAGCGACGGAAAATTAGGCGAATTTGCGTATTTATGGAATCCATAGGTCTCGGTAAAGGATGTGGACTTAAAGCCAGATGTGAAGATGTTTGATTTTTGAACCGTGATTGGCCGTACATGAATGCGAAAGACAAGACTGAACGTTAACCTGAGTCTGTTCGAAGAACAAAAGACAGGACAAAGAAAACCGTATTCTAATTTAGTGTGGTCACAATAGCAACAGCCTCACTACAGCATCTCACTAGCGTATAGGAAACCCGTAATCAGCCAGAAAGACTCATGTGTACTTCAATCTCAGTTCAGAAATAGTAGGAGATGCTTAACTATAAGAATGAACAACGTATAGAACCCCCATAGAGGCGCTTTAGCTCTGCCATCTTATTTTTTTTTTTCGCCACATTCGCAATGCGCAGCGCCATCATCTAAACGGTAAACTACAAGCTATAAGCCATATGGCGACTTGTGACGACAAGCACTGAAATCGCTAATTCTCAGACACCGAGTTTAGCAGTTCACGTGAAGCTTCCCATACTTCTACGAAAACGGAAAGGTGTGGGTCGGAAAGTAAGAAGTGGCGAAGGAAAGAAGCCATCTCGCAAGCGTCTCAGCAGTGAGCAACGACCGCCTTAGAACGATTCTCGGAGCAGCATCCAAACTCTGGAGAATCGCGCACACTAGTAGCGGCGTTTCCGGACGCTAATTGATCTTCGAGGTTAAACAAACTCGTGTGCAGTCGTTGACAGCGTTCGCAAACCAACCCGCAAGCGACACCACCTTGTCACCAGTCTCTGTCACAGGGCTTCTGGAGCATGCCTGCCACTTCAAAGCTCGCGAAATTGACTAGGACTGTAGGACTCTCAAACTGTGCGCTTTCGGGACGACATCCACAAAAGATTGTTGGTACCAGCACCTTCGGCCTTCAATCGAAATGTGTATAGAGTGCTCCACCTTAAGCAAACCCTGTATTCTATGTAGGCTGAGTTGAGAATTTGGGGGAAAGTGTCTCGCGCTATCTACGCGTGCTCGGAAAAACCTTTGCCGTCGGGTGTAAGCTCCACAGTGGTGGTCCCAATACGCGGTCCGATGTCGTATCCGGTCACTCGTACACTGACTTGACGCGTACGCTAGGTCACAGCAACTGCGAACGGTTGTGCGAGTGTCTCGCGAAAGTCACGAAACGCAAGCGAATGGGAAACGTCGGAAGCAAACGCATTGGTGAGAAGCATGCGAGTCATAGATCGTAGTGTACCTCAACTTTTGTACACGCCTCTTCCTGTAAACACGATTGTTTGGACTCAAATATACAGTGTTTCTTGTGTAGTTTTGTTTTCTAGCATTCTTTATAGCCGAGCCCGCTTGCACAAGCGGCATTTTCTCTTTCTTTTTTTTTTTTGAAAACATTATGTGTTTTGCTACAACGACACGTCATCAGTGTTCACAGCACGCTCGACACTAATGTGCCCTGATCTGTACTTTGTGAACACGGAATACTGCTGTCTTGTTCAGGGAAAGCTGAACTTCCATGCTTAGAGCTGTCACATATGTAAGACAGGGATGTTAAAAAATTTAACTAGTATATTTTCGTGTTTGTGTGAGCGTGTGTGCGAGTGTGCTTGAGCGTTGATGCTGCTGAAGTATATTTAAGAAACACTGATGTCCAGAATTTATTATTTTACGTTTAAATGACACAAATTAGCACATACTGCAAGGCCTCTTACGCTCACACGCTCCAATTCTTGCTTCCGTCCAGCACCGTTGTAAGCTGTAGAAAGCGCTAGCTCAACTTTAGGCACTTGAGTAGGTTGAACTGAGAAACAGTAATAATGTATAGTGATGCTACATTCATGCCTATTTTAATGCTACATCGAAATAAAAAAGCAAAACGCCACAGAGACGGTCAGTGAGATGTAATTAGCTACGCAAACATCTCAACAGTCAGAAAAAAAAAAAAGAAAAGTAGATCAAACCGTATATTTATATATCCTCCGCACTGGAAGTATGTAGTCTGCAGCTGCGGACAAGTTCCAACACGCTTATTTATTGCAGACATGAAAATATTTGTAAGCACAGCCTGTATCCAAGTATGAATCAAGCTGAGCTCTTGTGAGTGTTACAAAACGTGGTCGAAAAAAAAAAAAAGGTTTAAAGCAGTACACCGTCGTGAAGCGCTTAACTGCGTTATACTTCTTTTTTTATTCTTGATTGCCAGAAAGTTCATGTCTATTGCGGCAATTCATGCGGTGGGGTCATGATACCTCACTTTATTTCTTTTTTTTTTACTGATACTGGAACGTTGATTTACGTTAATAGTGCTGTCCTCGCTTTCCTTTCTATATAGTTTTTTCTTCTCTTCATACGTTTTTTTTTCGTTATTTCTCGGCTTGGTGTAGCTGAGCGTACATGTGTGTGGCCACCTCCTTGTTTCCGGTTACGTCTACCTTCTCGAGCAAGTATGAGTGCATCTTCTTGAGTATCTGTCCACTGTAAAATACCACATCACATTATTGAACCGAAAACTTCATCGCGAGGCCACGACAAGAGCACAACAACGAGAATATAAGTTTTGCCAAACTTGAGAATATATATATAAATGAAACAGTGTGAACTCGGCGTGAACTGGTGCATTGCGTAACTTATATGTCCAAATATGTGGCGTCTCACAGCGGCCGGTCTAGCTGCAATGCATTTGTGCCAGCCTGTATGAACGAGGGGAGAAAAGGCTTCGATCGTTCCAAGAGTTTCTTTCCGCCAACACGCCCGTCGACGAGCGTGTTGGCGGAAATGTGTAAACCAACGTGGCCAAAGAATTGCGCTACGCAGTAGGTGTGTTACGCCCCAAGCGTGTTATGCATTTGCTTTATGTGGGTGCTGCGTAGACAGATATGAACGGTGAAAGAAGAAAAAGAATGAAAACGAGTGAACACCTTGTATAACTCGGACAAAACACACACACGCGGAAGATATACGGAGAGAGGTATGAGACAAAGAACTGTTGTCGATACCCCAACAGGTGTATTTCTGGAGAAAATGTGAATTAACCGTGACGTGAGTGTGCGGTTGTGCTTTTTGTGTATCTGTATACTAATGTACTTCTGCGCTGTGTCCCTCGAATTAATAAAGTGATCTTATAGAGTGGAGGTCTTTGGGATTGTTTGTTTGCATTCTGCAGCGTGGAGTCTGTCAGTCTCATATTACAAACAGCTTTCTTTCTTCTTTGTTGCGCTTTCTGTAAATTGGTGCGCAGCGAACAATGTTCCCGCTCAATACGACGGCATTGAAAGAGCGAATCCACATTTTGTCACCGATTCATGTTCTGGATTCTTACAGTAAGTTTAGCACGAAGCAAACAGCTACACTTACAAACAAAACACTGGACGAACGGTAAACTTGTTGTTCGTGTGGTCGTATGCTTTGCGCCTGACTTAATGTAAACACACAAGCGCCAACCAGCGAGAACTACAAGTTTCCGCTGATGCATTGGAGTGCAGTGAAAACCGAAGGTCGTGTCTGCTATGCAAGAACGAAAGTCCTCAAAAGAAGAACCGGAAATCTACGTGCTGCTTTCCATTCTTCTATCATCATCATCATCATCAGCCTGGTTACGCCCACTGCAGGGCAAAGGCCTCTCCCATACTTCTCCAACAACCCCGGTCATGTACTAATTGTGGCCATGCCGTCCCTGCAAACTTCTTTATCTCATCCGCCCACCTAACTTTCTGCCGCCCCCTGCTACGCTTCCCTTCCCTTGGGATCCAGTCCGTAACCCTTAATGACCATCGGTTATCTTCCCTCCTCATTGCATGTCCTGCCCATGCCCATTTCTTTTTCTTGATTTCAACTAAGATGTCATTAACTCGCGTTTGTTCCCTCACCCAATCTGCTCTTTTCTTATCCCTTAACGTTACACCTATCATTCTTCTATGTCTCATGTTAAACTTGCAATCTTTCTTTTTTTTTTTTCATCCAACTTTGCCCAGCTTCACAGTTTTAGTTTAGAGTGTCAGATTCAACAGTGCGAAAACCAATCCGAATTCAACGATACAATCCAAATACAAGTCAATAAAATCCAACACAAGTGACCCTCTCGTTCATGCTGCTGTGAAAAGCAAAATCTCCATCTGTGTCGTTGGACATACAAGGCAGGCATCTTCTGTCCATGTCGTGGCATGGTTTAGAGAGATACAAACTTCAACAGAAACAACTTAAACGATAAGCTGAAAATGTCAGCCTGTGTATTCTGTTTAATCCAGGCAACCTAACCACAGAACTATTTTTCGTTTGAGATATCGCCTAAATTAGGCATCTTGTGGGCAGCGCACGCGACGACGCCCCAAAATATGGAGTCACCTAATCATGCATTTTGGAAGCAGCGGTGACCTATAGGCAGAACTGACAGATAGCCGACGATTGGCAATGAGTTGGCCGCCTACTTTCGCCGTCAGCCACATGTCGGCAATAGCGGGGCCCACTCTATAGTCAACTACACTTTCGCCAATGCCCTACCAGGTCAACAAGAATCCAGAGTTGGAGTAACGCCGAGTCACCATATACGACCGGCGCAGCGCACTAACTGCACGTGGTACAGATTAATGAGTAGAAATATCGCTTTTCGCCGGAGAGAAACACGTTTCCTGTGACATTTAAATTATAACCGCACGCTACCAGCTCCGCAGCTCAAGCGTGCGCGATATCGTAGGTAAATATTTTCAGTCGGCGTCAAAAAATTTTGATTCGTCAACCGCGTTATACGCGGGGAGCTGCGGCGGTTCGAGAAATAGGGGATCTGCAAGCTTCCTTGCTGCATTGGCTTTCTCTATGGCATTGTTAAGTATTTGTATAAAGTGTATGCTGCCGGCGTGCGTTTATACGACCCGTCTGTCAAATCGGCGAGATTATATTTGTCCCCGAGAGGGAGGAGGAAGGCGCCTGGAAGTGAAGAAGGGACCCGCCGCGTTCGCGCCTGTTCTGCTTGTGCTTCGACGCCGCGGTGCTTGCTGTATATGTTCGCGGCGTCTCTTCTTTGCATGTGTTGTTCACTGGACTGAGTCTAATTTTGATACATCAGGAGTCTACAGAACTTCTCATATTATCAAGTTATTCATATTTCCTTACCGGCGCCAGAGGAGCATTCAGTAGCGGAGGGGTGTGTGTGTGTGTGTGTGTGTGTGCGTGCGTGCGTGCGTGCGTGCGTGTGTGTGTGTGTGTGTGTGTGTAGGTTGGGAGGGGGGAGGAGGCATTATGGTAAGACAACAATAAAGGCATAAAAAGGATCGAACAAGAAATAATAATACAAATGCGAAATTGTTAACACAAGGCAAAAATACAAGTTATGTAACGGAGAGAAAAATAACAGTGCACGTCCGCTGGTGTTATGCGTCCGTTTTATGGCGGGAGGAGGCATAGAGGACCGCGGCTCAGAGTTTGTGAGTTTACCACACAGGAAATAATAAATGCGCCTGCCGTGTGTACGCCCACTATAGAACTATTTGTCTGTCAAAACGAAATGTCCAAATCTACCCGAAAGCTCTTTCTTTCAATTTTGGATCTGCCGTAGGCCAAGTCGGAGACTTCCTATAATCTTTGCCGGGAAATGCAAGGCGCAATGTAAACCAGGCCACCCATATAGTAGCTGCCACAGCGTATGTACCCTGTAGCAGTCAGCTGCCTACTTAAGCCTAGTGTCCATTCCCACGCTCGACCCAACCAATAGTTGGATAACCACGATGCACCCGACCATGGTTGGGCCAGAAGAGTGTTTCCCATTGGGGAATAGTGCCAAGCATAGCTGGATCTGTCGGAAACTCGCACTATCATTGTGGCTTTTGTCTCACAATTATCGATAAGAACAGTACTAACCTTGCATTTAGGGGGAGGGGGTGGTGGGGTTGAGGCTGATAAAAGAAAGTTCGGCAGATTCAACTGCAGTTGACATCTTCGTAATGCGAAGGGTTACAAGCGCCTCAGCATGGTGCACAGACGCGAGAAATTCTTAAGGGTCTTCTATATTCCGCTTGTCGACGCACGCGTCTATGGCGTAATGTTTGCAGCATTGAGTTGCTGTGCTATAGAGGTTGTCTGTTCGAATCCCGCCGTGGGACAATATATATGTATTGCTACGCGTGGAAAGACACAGACAAAAGAGTCTATTTACACTGTATTTACGCTGAAGCCAGACCGCCAGGCAGATACACGCTTGCGCCAAGAGCTAGGCACCTCCTCGTCTTTTTCGCGGCGGCTCGTCTTTTGAGCATCTGTTCATGGTATCGTAATACTACCTCCTCGGCGGCAAAAGCACCGTCCGGTTTTGTTAAAGACCTAAGGCGCGTAGAGAGATGTAGGACTTAAGTCTGGCGACGTGGACAATGTCACTGCTGGTTGTCACAGCGGAGGACGTAGTAGGAGTGGCTAGAATGATTTTTCATAGGTGCCATCGGTCACGTGGCGAAGCACGCGATATGGGCCTGTGTAACAAAAGAGCAGTCTTTCACAAAGGCAAACTTTAAGAGGTGGTGACACAAGGGTTCCGGGCAAAAAAAAAAAAAAAAAAAAAAAAATATATATATATATATATATATATATATATATATATATATATATATATATACACACACACACACACACACACACATATATTGTAACAGGCACATCTGTCTCAGCAACGTGGGCACAGCGTCTGGAAAAGGGCCACTAACACAAGGCAGCCACAGCCCGAAAGAACGACAGAGCGAGAAACACACGAATGTCAACTTCTACCGCCGTGCTGGCACAGAAATGGCGCTGAAGTGCTCTGGTACAATATATATAACACATTTAAATTGTTACGGTTCAGAGAATACTTCTCATTAAAAGATTCCGCGAGCAGAACAACACGCACTGGCTGACGATTCTTGCCTGCGGAGTCTCTCATCGCTGTAACGCAATAATGCCTATATGAGAGACGCTATAAGTGGGCCCACGCCGTCATCCCTATCTTCATGACTAGAATGGCTGGTTGGTGAGTAGTTAGAGTTCGCGAAGTCGAAGGAAGAATAAAGAGAGTTATTCATCTCTCCACGTGAAGTTGAGCAACAGAGATACTTTTGGGGCTCACGTATTTACATGTTATAACAGAGCACAGCTATCTGCACGATCAACGATTTAGTCGCCTACATGATTGTCGCAGCACACTACGTGCTAAGTCGAAGCACATCCTGAACACACAAGATGTCCCGTATATAAATCGTCGGTACTCCACAGATCCATAGCAGGGATACAAATGGCGTCATGTACGCCAAGTCTGGTTATCCGAAACCGCTGTTCTCTCCGCTTCCGTGCCGAAAAAACGCAAGCACACGCGCGTCTTCGTTTTTTCGCGCAGTGTTGAAAGGGAGAACACAATGCTCACAATCCCAGTGGCAAGAGGAAAGCGGTCAACAACATAACAGGCGCGAGCAGCACCTCTCCCAGTAATCACAGCTTGGCTCGCTGAATACGTTGGCCTGAAGCGCCAATGGCTTAGTATTAGCTGGCTTGGGCTGCTTGTCGACATTGGATGATCCCACTTTAGCAAGCCTTTTAAAGAGCGTTAGCTTTTCTCACCTCTTTGCTTAGTTTCGCGCGTTCGCAGGGAGAGAGGCACCAGAAGGTGCTTCATTCCACTCATGAGACAGGAGTGTCCGGTGACGTGACGCCAAGCCCGGTTTCCTCTGACACTACCACATATGGTGTTGCCCTCCACTCATCACGGCTGGCGGAAGCAACCGATTGCGCCCCCGCAGTATAGTGGTAGTTTTCTTCTTTTCCGCCTAGCGGTCATGCCTCGCCTTTCCCTTCGCGAGTCGGCGGCGGCGCGGCAGTTTACATGGGCTGCAGGTCTCGGAAGGGGAATACCACAATGGCGGCGCAGCGCAGTCGCTTGACTCGGTCTTGATCACTTGGCAATAAGGGCGCATCCTCTGGCTGGAATACCGTACTTTTCAGGGTTGTTGGGAACTCGGCGCTGACGCCCGTGGTTGTACCTGGGTCGCAAGCCCCAAGGGTAGCGTCGGCCTGGCGGCCTGGGGTACAACTGGAAGCATCCGAAGGTCCCGGCAAAGCATGAGTCGACTGGTAACAACAAAACAACTTGTTTATTTTAACATCGCAAAGAGTTGGCGGTCAGGTTGATCGAAGAAGAGAGACGGGAGAGCACTTTACTCAACAGAAGAAATCGGAGCCCTCCTTTTGGCGTCCGGGGGCAGCTGTTTTTATACTCTCGCAGTTGAGGGCAAGAAGGAACCCCTCAATAGACGAGCACGTGAATGTACAATGGGCTAATGGTGACGCACACTGTCGTAGCGCTGCCGGTCGGGCACAATGACTGTAATGAGAGGGTGATCCCTGCTGTCGCATCGCCTGGTTCAGGCACAATGACTGGAAGGAGAGGGTGATCCTTTGCGGTCGCATCGCCGCAGTCGCGCCTGGAAACACCTGGCGGGGAGCGTTGCGGCGACGACGATCGGGCCAAAATGTCTGCCGCCCCGCCGGAGTCGCGCCGGCAAAACCACGTGTCGCAGGCGAAACGCAACAGACCGCCCCGCCGGGGAAAGGAGATCCCGATGGACAGGGGACTGCATCCGCTGTCCGGAGGGATGTCGCTCGATGATGCTCATAACCGAAGTCGGGCGTCCCTCGACGTTTCTTGAGCGCAGCGCACAGAGAAGGCCTCGTTCTCTCGTTCAGGTTCGCACGGGACACTGCAAAGTGACTTCGGGAGAGTTCACATTTTTGTTCTCGTTCCCGGCAAGCGTTAGAACTACGCTGAAACTCAACCGCTCAGTCAGCAAGCACGGCACAACCCTCACTAAGCCCTGCCAGGCTCTTTCCCCTTTTTATACCACTGCCTAGTTCCTTACAGTAGTCTAGCATCACTCAGAACGCGTCCACAAATTGGAAAATTGCACTAGAAAGCATATCATCACTTTGAAACACTAAACAAAAGCAATATGTTAAAAAAAATCCTGCCTCAGGAAGAAAAACATCCGTAACCAACAATTTTGAGGCTGATTCCTACGTTAGGGGCTTCGACTTAAGCCATCGGCGTTACCGTTGAGACTCCCCTTTTTGTAACGCACCTCAAAGGAATATTGTTGTAAAGCGAGGCTCCAGCGCAGGAGGCGGCCATTTTTGTGAGAGATGGTCTGTAGCCATTGGAGAGGGCAGTGATCCGTCTCAATGATAAACCTCGAGCCGGCTAGATAGCATGACAATTTCTGAACGGCCCACACGAGACATGCACACTCTTTCTCGGTGGCGCTATACGCCTGCTCACGACTGGTCAGCTTACGACTAGCATACAGGACGGGGTGTTCTACTTCTCCCTTTTCCCGTTGGCACAGTACAACGCCCATGCCTCGCTCACTAGCATCGCACTGAACAATGAACCCTTTTGTATAGTCTGGCGATCGTAGCACAGGCTGGCTCGTTAGGGCACTCTTTAGGGCGCTAAAAGCTCTTTCCTTTGTCTCGTCCCAGACGACTGTTTGAGGCTCTGTCTTTCTTAGAGCATCCGTCAGGGGAGCCGCGATATCAGAGTACCTGGGGATGTACCTCTGATAGTAGCCGGCGACACCTAAGAACGACCGAATATCGGTCTTTGTGCGCGGTTGCGGAAAGTCTCGCACAGCGGCCACTTTTATTTCAGAGGGGCGGCGACGACCCTGACCAATCACGTGACCGAGGTAGACAACCTCGGCCTGTGCTAACTGGCACTTAGGAGCCTTGACTGTCAAGCCCGCTTCGCGCAGGCGGGTTAGCACTGCCCGCAAGTGTGCCATATGCTCAGACCAGGATGCGGAGAATATCGCTACGTCGTCTAGATACGGTAAAGCGAATTCTTGCTGTCCCCGCAACACTTTATCCATGAGGCTTGAAAAACAGTATGGCGCGTTCTTCAAACCAAAACTCAACACTTTAGGACGGAATGTTCCCATTGGTGAAATGAACGCCGCATACCTACTAGCCTCTTCTGTAAGTGGAACCTGCCAATAACCCCTGACAAGATCTAGGGTGGAAATAAACTGAGCGCTACTAACTTTCTCAAGGCGCTCCTCGATGTTAGGGATCGGATAAATTTGATCCTTAGTGATGGAATTAAGCCTGCGGTAGTCGACGCAAGGACGAGGTTCCTTGCCCGGTACCTCAACTAAAATCAAAGGGGAGGTATAATCACTCTCACCTGCCTCAATAACACCGAGCTGTAGCATTTTCTTTACCTCAGCCTCCATAATATCGCTCTGGCGGGGTGACACCCGATACGCCTTGGATCGTACTGGCTCTGTGGAGGTAAGTTCTATATCATGAGTAAGTACAGAAGTCCTACCAGGCCTCTCAGAGAACAGACCTTGAAACTCTTGTAAGAGCTGGTGTAGTTCGGTTTTCTGCTCAGGCGACAGCGGTGCTTTACTGATAAGGTCACTAATGACTTGACCGGTGTCTTCCCTGTTCGTCACTGAGCCTAGTCCCGGAAGCTCGAGCGGAAGCTCTTCAGGAACGTTTACCATCATGCACACCACTGCTTCCCTTTGTCTATAAGGTTTGAGCAGATTACAGTGGTAAACTTGCTGTGCTTTCCGCTTTCCTGGCAGACTTACCACGTAGTTAACGTCCGACAGTTTCTGAACAATTCGTGCTGGGCCCTCCCACTGCACGTCTAGTTTGTTGTTTAGCGATGTGCGCAATATCATGACCTCATCGCCCACCTCAAAACGACGGGCCCTGGCTGTCCGATCATAATAAACCTTGGCCCTCTGCTGGGCCTTTGTCATTGCTTCACCTGACAACTCCTGTGCCCTTCTTAAGCGTTCGAGGAGCTTAAGTACGTACTCCACCACGACTGGGTCGTCGCCCCTACCTTCCCATGATTCTCGAAGCATGCGAAGCGGAGATCGAAGCGAGCGACCGTACACCAGTTCAGCTGGCGAAAACCCCGTAGCCGCATGCGGCGCGGTCCTTAAAGCAAACATCACCCCAGGCAGACACAGCTCCCAGTCAGTTCGATGTTCAAAACACAACGCTCTCAACACGCGCTTCATGACGGAGTGGAGCTTCTCAACGGAATTCGACTGTGGGTGGTACACTGAGCTGTGTAACAGCTTTACCCCACACCTTTCGAGAAAAGTTGTCGTCAAAGCGCTAGTAAACACTGTGCCCTGATCTGATTGGATTTCCGCAGGGAAACCAACTCGCGCAAATATGGACAGTAGTGCATTAACTATCTCAACTGAGCTGAGTTCTTTAAGCGGCACTGCTTCAGGGAACTTTGTCGCTGGGCAGATCACAGTCAAAATGTGTCTGTACCCCGTGGCTGTTACCGGCAGAGGTCCCACTGTATCAATAACGAGCCGTCTAAAAGGCTCCGTTATGATAGGTACCAATTTCAACGGCGCCCTTGATTTGTCCCCTGGTTTGCCCACCCGCTGACAGGTGTCACATGACCTCACGAAGTGGTCTGCGTCCCGAAAACACCCTGGCCAATAGTACTCTTGCAAGAGACGGTCCTTAGTTTTCTTAACTCCTAGGTGTCCGGACCACGAACCCCCGTGTGACAAGCGCAACAGATCCTGACGATAGCATTGAGGCACGATCAGCTGATCGAACTCCACTCCTCTGCGGTCTAGATACTTCCGGTACAGGACTCCACCTCTTTCCACAAAACGCGCATTTTTCCTGGCGATACCTTCCTTGACATTGCAGCGAATGTTTTCTAGGCTGCCATCCTTCTTTTGCTCGGCTATCAAAGCCGACCGGCTGACTTTTAGCAACCTATCAAGTCCGTCTGACGTAGGCGCGATGAGCAAATCAGTAGATAGCTCTTCTAACTTTCCCGTGTCGGGCGTTTCCTCTCCAGTATCTGGCGCCGTTAACGTTACAGACTCAAGTTTATTCAGTTCGGGCGTGCTCTGAATATCAGCTTGCTGCGCCTCTGACCCTTTTTCGTTGTTTGATAACGTCGGCCCCGCAACTACCGCCTTTGCAGCGAGCTCCCGAACCTTCGATCTGGTTAAGGCCTGAACACTAGCTTCACCAAACAAAAGCCCCTTCTCGCGCAGGAGGTGATCGGACCTGTTTGAAAATAGGTACGGGTACTGGGGTGGCAGCATAGATGACACTGCCGCCTCCGTCTCAAGCGCTCCGAAAGGTCCTTCAATAAGCACTTTTGCTACCGGCAGACACACGCTATGAGCTTCCACGGCTTGCTTGATCCATGCGCACTCGCCCGTGAACATATGGGGTTCTACGTAAGACGGGTGAACTACATCCATCGTAGCTGCGGAATCGCGAAGCACTCGGCACTCTTTCCCGTTCACGAGGAGGTCTCGCATGTAAGGCTCGAGAAGCTTCATGTTCTCGTCAGTGCTGCCTATTGAAAAAAACACAACTTTTGGTGTTGTTTCCGGACACTGCGCCGAAAAGTGACCCGGCTTCTGGCACGTATAACAAACGCGCGCTTGCATCATCTCGAACCGCTTTCTGCGTTCGGCTTCGGCTGCCGCCGTCTCCTTAGGTTCGGTCGCACTGCTTCCACTCGCATCCGCACTACGCGTGTTCCCCTTTGCTCTCATGGGCGTGAATTTGGGCCTCTCAAACTTCGAGCCAAATTCACCCTTTTGACCGTCCTTAGCTCCGCGAGCCCGACGCGTCACAAACTCCTCGGCTAGCTCAGCGGCTTTAGCCACCGTACAAACGTCGGGCCTATCCAAGACCCAGTATCGCACGTTCTCCGGTAACCGACTATAAAACTGTTCTAGCCCGAAGCACTGCAGAACTTTATCGTGGTCACCAAACGCTTTCTCTTCTTTGAGCCACTCCTGCATGTTTGACATAAGCCTATACGCAAACTCTGTATATGACTCACTTTTGCCTTTCTCATTTTCCCGAAACTTCCGACGGAACGCCTCCGCAGACAGCCGGTACTTTTTTAGAAGACTCGATTTCACTGTGTCGAAATCCTCTGCCTCCTCTCTATCCAAGCGAGCGACTACGTCGGCCGCCTCGCCGGGTAACAAAGTGAGCAAGCGCTGTGGCCACGTTTCCCGAGAGAACCCCTGCTTCTCGCACGTTCGCTCAAAGTTAACCAGGAACAAACCAATGTCCTCTCCAAGCTTAAACGGCCGCATCAGGTCAGTCATTTTGAACAATACGCGTTCTCCTGCACCGTGTGCCTGACTTCCATTACGAGCGCGTTCCATCTCTACCTCAAGACGCTTCATTTCCAAAGCGTGTTGACGGTCACGCTCTTGTTGCTCTCGCTCTTTCTGTTCTTTACGTTCACTCTCTTCTTTTTCTTTTGCAGTCTCCCTCTCTTCAATGGTCTCAAGGCATTCCGACAGCTCGTCATCCTCAGCCTCTAACTCAAGAATAGCCTTTAGCAGTTCTGGTTTTCTGAGTTTGTCTGAGACATCCAGACCCAACTCTCTTGCAAGCTCCAACAATTTCGGTTTGCGCAACGACTTCAAATCCATGGCTGCTCTGAATGCTGCTTTCTCTACTGCTTACTATTGTCTTGCCGCACTCTAACCCGGCAGCAACGACAACCACAATTACCAGCTCTGTTTCTGACACTAACAAAAGCCTGGCAAAGCTCAGAAGAAGAAAGTCCCGCACTCACCAAACCTCGCAGCCAAGAGTCCAGCGCAGTCGTTCCGCTGCAGGCAACCAGTCATCACACAGGGCTCGTTGCACTGCTCCCGGATCGTTGTTGAGCTGCTCAGCATACAGTCAACTGCATCTCTTTGCTGCTGGCCTCCGTTGTCGCGATCTCACCGCTGGCAGACAGTTGTTTGGAGTCGGAGGCGATCTCACCGCTGCCAACCAGATGTTTGGATCGCACCGCTGGTACGATCTGTTGTTGGGAACTCGGCGCTGACGCCCGTGGTTGTACCTGGGTCGCAAGCCCCAAGGGTAGCGTCGGCCTGGCGGCCTGGGGTACAACTGGAAGCATCCGAAGGTCCCGGCAAAGCATGAGTCGACTGGTAACAACAAAACAACTTGTTTATTTTAACATCGCAAAGAGTTGGCGGTCAGGTTGATCGAAGAAGAGAGACGGGAGAGCACTTTACTCAACAGAAGAAATCGGAGCCCTCCTTTTGGCGTCCGGGGGCAGCTGTTTTTATACTCTCGCAGTTGAGGGCAAGAAGGAACCCCTCAATAGACGAGCACGTGAATGTACAATGGGCTAATGGTGACGCACACTGTCGTAGCGCTGCCGGTCGGGCACAATGACTGTAATGAGAGGGTGATCCCTGCTTTCGCATCGCCTGGTTCGGGCACAATGACTGGAAGGAGAGGGTGCCCCTGCTGTCGCATCGCCTGGTTCAGGCACAATGACTGGAAGGAGAGGGTGATCCTTTGCGGTCGCATCGCCGCAGTCGCGCCTGGAAACACCTGGCGGGGAGCGTTGCGGCGACGACGATCGGGCCAAAATGTCTGCCGCCCCGCCGCAGTCGCGCCGGCAAAACCACGTGTCGCAGGCGAAACGCAACACTGGCTAGGAGGTTGATGCAATGTCGTTCTTGTCGTTATATGTATTACAATGACGCCTCCATCTGCTCTCCGGCTAATTTGTATATTGCCATCGGAAGGCTCTGAAATAATTTAGCGCCACTCAATTCTCTTCTAGTACCAGATCAACTATTCTTGTCGTTCTTAATAGCAGCCAGTACGTGCATTGCAGTCCCAGGCTGCTTCTCAGGGAATTAAAATGTTGCAGACACCTTGATGGATAATAGCAGAAGCCATGGAATAATTAGAAGGCCGCGATCGCGGCCTTCTATATTATTCCATGGCTTCTGCTATATAATATATATAATTCCATTCTCGAGAATGGAATTATATAGAACGTCACGGAAACCGCTTGTCGGTGACCTTCTTCGTGTCGGCCCGTTTGCGCTGTCACAATGTAGAATAAGATTGCTGATAACGCACAAACAAAGATACACTTCTCAACCGTGCACCTACATTCTTTTATCGAACAGAAAGACTGATTTTCTTTCTTTTATTGCGAAAGCAATTATATGGACACTCCAGGCGCTTTTCCACCAATGTCGCCGGCGTCGCCGTGATGTTCTGTACAAATTCCAAGCGCGGTAACATCGTGGCCGCGCGCTGCATGTTGCGAGTGCGAGCGGAGAACGATGGTGGCTCGACGACGCGCGCGCAAGGTAGGAAGGCGGGGTGGAAAGCGCCGTCTGCCATCGCGCGCAAGGCAGCAAGGAGACGTTCTACTCCGGCGGCGGCTGCGTATGGCGCGGCTGAGCGCGGCCGCGCGGGCCCTATCTTGAAAACGACCTGCGGTGAGTACAGAGTCTAGGTGCACCCAGTGCTGATAGCTTCGTGTGCGCTTTGTTATCGCCACTTATAGCGAGAGGCAGCACGAAGGTCAATTCGCTCACTGCTGCTGCCGCTCTCCCTCACGCCAGCGTTTCGACGGCGAGCGTCAGCGGTCATCGAGTGTGATGTGCTATGTTTGCCTGTGCGCGCGTGACCTCATGCTTGTTAATTTGGTTAGTAAGCGAATGTTCACAACGTTATAAGGCCGATAAGGTTACTATCCTTGCTTCGAATAGGTGTCTAATCATTTGCTATCGCAATCGATGCTTCGTATTTCGGGCGAAGCTGAAACTTTATATTGTTGCGATGCCGTCATTGCCATAATGACATAGTGATGATGATAATACTAATAATTGCGGCTGCCCGTTCTTTTTTTTCTAAACTGCGACAGAAGTAAATGCGCTCGATACTCCGCTTTCCCTGTTTCTGTGTTCATTTTGTTGCGCTGGCGACAACCATTGTCGTCATTAACATTATGTCGCCGTCAGGCTATCTCTTCAACTCTAGCTTCACGATCGTCACAGGGCGAATACACACACACACACACACACACACACACACACACACACACACACACACATATATATATATATATATATATATATATATATATATATATATATATATATATATATATATATATATATATATATATATATATATAAACAAACTCGCCTGCAACCATGACCATTCCAACTCATGTCACAACAGCTATATGCATTTGGGAGTCGTACACGCTATCCACAGTGATCCACGCATACTTTTTTTCCTTTCATTTATTTATTTCAGGCACAAATGACTCTTTCGAAAGCGGTGGCGTTCGCAACAACGTCTTATTAAAGTGTTGTAACTGCTCTCCGTCTGCTAAACAAAGTATCGCAATTTATCAGAAGCGAAACAACTACAAAAGCTTTTGAAGCAATGTAGAAACAGAAAGGGATAATGCAAGTTGTATTTTCGCTTTTGCGGTGGAAGCCTACATGACAACACTCGATTTTTCCGCGTAATCTGTAATTTAATGTTTTTGACAGTCTAGAGATGTAGCAGATTTACAACCAGTGAGTTATTCATTGCAAAGAGCGCTTTTATTTTTCGACAACTTGTTTTTTTTTGGGGGGGGGGGCAATCATATATTTAAGATTTTCGGAAGGCCACTCACGCAGCAACAGTTATTTCTTAAAAAGCTTGTTTGCAAACATCCCTTATCATCACCGGCCGTGGCCACGTCTTCGACTACTACAGTGCACACCCACACTTCGGATCGTTTACTTCGCACATGCGGCTCGTTATGTGTTACAAGAAGTCTGACTCCTCGGATCGCATAACTTAATGCATTACCACGTGGGCAGCAGGCTTTCGCCTTCACGCGTTACAGGAGTGTAACAAGCTGCAGAATTTTGTTAACTGGCGATCTCGAAAAAATATGCTCCAACTACAACAGAAAAAGAAAAGGAACGTGATAGACACAGGAGGTGCCACTCACAGCAAAATGTAAAGGTCGCGCAATAATAACATACAGACTGTCTGGGGCACTTCAATTCAGGATAGAAGTTGTTTGTACAACTACTATCCCGCACGCGCACGTGCAGCTTCTCGTTGAGAATCCATACGATCGCTGAAATGAGATGATAATGGCTGCTGTCTTTAGTGCACAAAACGAATATAACGAACGAATGTTTCTTCCTGCATCGCAACTGGGTGTGGGCGATGCAATGCATCTTCCTGCGTTGCATCGCCTACACCCAGTTGCCTTGCATTGTATTTCGAGAACACAAGGCCCGTGCATAGCTTTGTACGTTTGCAGTTTGCATAGGACCCGTCAGTTTTCAGTTTCACTTGTTTTTAGGGCACACGCCGAAGAGGGTGCCCGCGTGTTTCCTCGTTTGAGCGCCGGCAGCCAAACTGAGGAGCTCGCCGTGTTGTACATCATGCCACATCAGAGGTGCGCTCCCGGAAGATGGCGCCACTGTATGTCCTCAGACAACACGAAGGGGCCTCATTACAGAACCCTACAGCTATACGTTTGCTGTACCTGAACTGTATGGACCTACAAGCACAACAAGATATAATTCGTAAAATTTCCGTCACCCGTAATGCAACCGTCCGAAATGGCGCCGAGAACTTCGAAGCGACATCAGCTACATGCTTTCCCGGCAGCCTCCGTAATTGTCCAAATAATCCGCGTGGCTTTTCTTGTAGTTTCTCTTTAGTATGTTGCACTACTGGAAGCTGAAGATAATAACAATGACAATCCATGTGGATGGCAGTGAGTGTGCATTTCCCTAATAATGTCATTGCACAGTGTCAAATGTTTTCAAATTTATTATCTTAAAAAACCCTGCTCTTGCTAAGCCTGGGAAACCAAGGAGGGGAAAACACAAATCATGGAAGAAGGAACCTTCCTCCATGCTTCCGTGCCACGGCCAGCCCAGCTGCGTTATTGAAAGTGTGCCGGAAGTCACGTGTTTTTTTTTTTTTTGGCCATTAGAAATAACCTAAATATGCAGTGTCTGGCCTGACGTCTGGATTCGATGTATGAACATGTAGATTAGGACAACCAGCACTGACGAACTCATCCTATGAACCGCTAGCGTTGGTGTCGGCTGAATTCCTAAATCTTTACTTCGTTCATTCCTATGAGCGAAAAAAAGGGAAAGCACGGAAAAAAGGAAATTAACACGGCAGGAATCTTATATGTTTCCCCCCAAAAAATCTCATAATTTCCCCGCAGTGAAGCATCTTGTGTACTTCAGTGAACCACAATAATAGTGGCAAAAAGGCAAGCCTGGTATGTAGTAGGGTTCCACAGTCAACGTGGACATGCTGCACAGTGAAGCATCGTCTGTGCTGCTTAATGTTTAAAGTGTACAGGTTAATTTAGACCTTCCCAGTAAATAAGTTATTCAAGCGCGCTAGACAAGGCGCTGCAAATCAACGGCCAGGTACTCAATTTGACGCCTTGAGGTACCGTGGAAAAGCTCGTGTGACTTTCTGGACAAATGCTTCTGTGAGGCCAGGATCTCAAAACATCTGGGTGTCTTCTATGACGTGCAACGAGCATGAAAGAAGTCCGCGAATACACGCGAAGTTGCCGTGCGAATTGACGCTGGAGGCACCTTGCGTGCATTCGCGGGCTTATTTCACGCTCGGAGAAACACTTTTATGTAGCACATATTGAGCAGCAGAAAGCTGTACCGGGAGTTTCTCATAATGCTCTGCAATTTTCTCAGTGACACTTTTAATTCAAGTATAATATTTGAGAAGTTGATCAAATAATTAACACTGTAATTGGGAGGAATGCAAAAATTAATCTGAGTATCTGCAAGCGACGGCAAACAGCATTACCTTGGTTGCGTCCAGCTACGTGACATTTGCACATTTTTAAAACTTGGTGCATGATAGTTGCGACACCCTGTATACATGTTTCCCTTTCCCCCGCCCCCATCCCACCAAAAAATAAAGAAAATTGGTGTAGCAGGAGGCTTTCCCAGCCCTCTCACAACCTGGCTCCCTGCCCTCTGTCATGTGCGTGCCCCTCTTCCTGGCTACGCCACTGCTGTGGGCTGTCTGTGTGGTAGTTCACTATATTTTAAAAAAAAATATTGTTAAAAGATCTCACTGTACCTCACATCAGCAGCGCGTGTCCAAGCTAAGCGCAAGCTTTGTTGGACAGCGCAGTAAAACGGCAGTGGGCCCCTCTTTGTTCCAGTGACTGAAAAGCGTCAAGTTCTAGCTCAGGCCTGTCGGGGCATAAAGAATCAGCGTCTGGGTAGTAGTAACCGCGTGTAGAAGCACGCGCTCTGTAAAAATAATAATTGAGGCGTGCTGCCATCTGCCGAAAAGGAGAGAAACAGCGAGCATAGCTTCTCTATTGGCTTAGAGCGCTTCGTATGCTAGTCTCGGAGGCCAACAAGAGCATCACTTTGCTTTGCCGCGCGGCCACTGGTGTCGCTAGAATATGGAGTAGTAAAGTTTCCGTCGGCGCGTTCAGGTGGCGCCGCCGTTCTTCTCGCACGAAAAGTGATGCGAAGCAAGTTCCAAAAATGCTTCTCTGCGGCAGTGGCAGGACGGCGTGCGACGGCGTGGTCTGCAACAAATGCCAATCAAAAAAGAATCAGCAACGTAACTTGAGTCGGAGCCCCAAATCGGCTTTTGATCGTGATTATCAGCGATTATAGAAGATAGAAGTTACCTCACTCGAATAGAAAACAACTTCTCAGAGCGGTTTATTTTAGCCATTTGTCTGTATTTTGGTTACACACGTAGTGCCAGTACGGCTGTAGCCGTGAAAGCTGAGGGAATGTTCGGTATCGGATGGCAAATAGCAGCTGGGAGAATTGTTTGCTTTACTTGCAAGTGTTAGTGTGCACGGTTTTCCAATTTGCGGCCACCTGAACTGTTGTTACAAATATAGCAATAAATTTCCTTTTGTTATGGTATACCAGTTTATTATTGCCGAACACTTAAAAAAAAGGTATTTAATGAAAAAGTTGATTAATGAAATCTATGTTGAAAATTTTCCCTCTGCTAACATCCACCGAGCCGCGTAGACTGTATTTTAATATGTTTTGCATAAAAGGAAACACTTGGTGTAGTGCACAGTTGCTTGTATGAGGGGGACGAGGAAATAAAGAGAGAAGGCAGAGATGTTAACCAGAAATGCGTCTGGCTGGCCATCCTATTCTGGGGAACGGGAAAGAGCTAGGGAATAGTTGCTTGTATGACATCGCACTGGTGGTATATATTGTACTCCCGTTGTGATTCGAAATGTTCGTATCATGATTTGTCGGGACAAACTTCTTCGGAAGAGCAACGCAGCCTATGCAGCAGTTGCTCAGATTGGCATACATATGTGAAGGCTTCTTTCCATTTAGATAGCTCATCCAAACGCCGAGATATAGCATAAAGCGGTAACGCGTGCATGGATCGTGCGATGGATACGAATGCGAAAACTCCGCGGCGATTCCCTAACCTACTGCCTACTATAGTCCAAGTATTTTTGTACAAGTTTTATTCTCTTCTTGAAGCTAAAGTTCCATTGATTGATTGATAGAGATAAGGAAAAGCTACACTCTCGCTCCTCCTGCTCCTCCTGCTCCGAAGTGTCATCCATAAAAAAGCGGTAACTCTATTTATACTCCTTCCTGATGCAGCAAAATGTAGCGCTTTCGACGTCTGCTAATAGCAAGGGTAGGAATTAGCACTGAGAAAATAGGCGGGACCACATACACGGGCTGCATTACCGAAGCCTATAGTTTTGAAAAGAGTTTATTGCAACGGATCGATACATGTACATAAACTAGATAGATTAGATTAGATTATGGATTTTACGCGCCAAAGCCACTTTGTGATGATGAGGTACGCCGTAGTGCGGGACTCCGGAAATTTGGACCACTCAATTGGGGTTCTTTAACGTGCACCTAAATCTATTTGCACGGGTGTTTTCGCATTTTTACCCATCGAAATACGTAGCTGGCCAACACCACGGCCTCGCCTCGGCGCATCCGAGTCGGCGGCGACGCCGGCGGCGACGCCGGCCGTGCGGGGGAGTGAAAAAAAAAGATCACGAAAGCTCGCCTC
The DNA here is from genome assembly GCF_050947875.1 of Dermacentor variabilis. NCBI lineage: Eukaryota > Metazoa > Arthropoda > Arachnida > Ixodida > Ixodidae > Dermacentor > Dermacentor variabilis. The sequence continues at coordinate 148,848,867 of NC_134573.1, forward strand.
CGTACATCCGCACGGTAATGAGGAAGTAAACGCTTACTGCGGGTAGAATCGATTGGTATTCCGCTACGTACGTATGCTCAAGCTGTCTCTGAAACCATGATGAGGTATAGTGTGCGTGCGTGCGTGCGTACGTGCGTGCGTGCGTGTGTGCGTGCGTGCGTGCGTGCGTGCGTGCGTGCGTGAGTGAGTGAGTGAGTGAGTGAGTGAGTGAGTGAGTGAGTGAGTGAGTGAGTGAGTGAGTGAGTGAGTGAGTGAGTGAGTGAGTGAGTGAGTGAGTGAGTGAGTGAGTGTCCCGACTCTTTATACAGTCACACAAAGCTTCACTGTATATGACTGCAACTCGTTGGAGTTGCCGCATTGTTTTTATCATGTTACCGCTATAGTTTTCATGTCTAGGGGCCAACAATCGCATAGCAAGCATAAAGTCTGCTTTTTAAGATAACTTGCTTGGTTAGCACCGAGTAGCTATGACATGAGATATCCAGAATATTGGAAACGCACAGCAGTAAGGTCCGGTTACGCAGAACAAATGCTGAAGAACACCATTCCGACATTCCCAAGTTATATATATATATATATATATATATATATATATATATATATATATATATATATATATATATATATATATATATATATATATATATTATAAGAAGCCAACAAACAATGGCACCAAGGAATACATAGAGGAAATTACTTGTTACTAATTGAATTAAAGAAACAATACATTAATGGAAATGAAAGTGTATGAAAAAACTTGCCGCAGGTGGGGAACGATGCCTATGCCATGTCTTCGCATTACGCGTGCGATGCTCTACCAATTGAGCTACCGCGGCGCCGTTTTTTCACCTACTTTCTTGGATATTTATGTCTTACTGCTACAACTAACCTTGGAAGTGTTAATTAGCCAGCGCCACCACTTGGCGGCGGATGTGGAACATCCTTTCTGCCGCAGGCACCACGAGTACGTGCAAGTAGGTACAAGTACGTGATTTTTTTGCGTGATGGCAACTGGTCAAAAAATTTGGAGTGGATAGGAAAACGGCGCCGCGGTAGCTCAATTGGTAGAGCATCGCACGCGTAATGCGAAGACATGGCATAGACATCGTTCCCCACCTGCGGCAAGTTGTTTTTTCATCCCATTTTTCATTCATTAAGGCATCATTTCTTGAATTGAACTAGTAGTTACAAGTAATTTCCCCTGTGTTTTCCTTGGCGTCATTGTTCGTAGCCCCCCCCCCCCCTTCTTATGATATGATTAATGAATATCGGGCCCCTCGGTTAACCCCTTTTCCTTCTCGTTTATATATATATATATATATATATATATATATATATATATATATATATATATATATATATATATGTGTGTGTGTGTGTGTGTGTGTGTGTGTGTGTGTGTGTGTGTGTGTGTGTGTGTGTGTGTGTGTGTGTGTGTGTGTGCGTGCGTGTTACGGAAATAGAGATAAGGGAAATGTTCTTGTAGTTTGTTTTATGTCACTGAACAAATTTTACAATGAAGTTGTGTATATCCTTCTGGCTCTGGCCTGTTTTGCACCTTTCTTGAGTGAATATACGTGCAGAGTGTACTGCTGCTTTTGTTATCGGGGAGTGAGAGCTGTGTCAAGCTGCCTAACGAGCAGCTTTCTTTCTCAGCCCTTATGTCCTGGATTTTCACATAGAAAAATAAACTATTTGTCTATTTTGACTTTCCGGGAATCAAGCACCCTTACACGTCTCAAGCTCCCTAGGAATAGTCATAGAATTGTCAATGTTATTGGTAATCACCCATGACCTTATTCGCGATCATGCAATAGCGAGAACACCGTGAGTCCTCGAGTCATTTATCGCAAGGCCTGTTATCTGCTGTACGGCACATTTGTGAGCGAGATAGACAGTATAACCGATCAAGAACGGTTAATCCTTCGGATGCACGCCCTCCAGAAGCCACACGGGTCGCGTGACCTCACATCGAAGCAAAACGAGGGCCAAATAAGATGCCACATCGTACGCGTCAATAATTAATGCGACGTGACGGCTTCACGTGCCTGCCGTCCTCAGCACCTTTCCCGAACAGCAAGGCTGCAAAAAACGATGCCGTTCCAGGCAAGGTAAAGCGGCAGGAAGCCCCTAATCACGACTAAGCTGCACAGGCGTGGCACAAACGGGGGATTTGAGCGGTAGGTGAAACCAGGTGTCGCTTGCAGGACACCGATGCAACACGTACGGGTATAAAAAAGACCGACGGGTCAGGGATTATCTAGGGATTACGTGTACCGCTGAGTGGCGGGGAGCTGTTGGGGAGCCATAGATGTACGAATATGAAGTCATGTTCACCGGATGAAATTTTCTTTGCTGTGACCATCACATTTTGCTGCATACGAAATGCACCGATTCTGTCAGAGGGAGAGTGAGGTTCTTGCGCGAAGGGGCAGGCGGGACTGGGGAGACAAACATTTTCCGGGTGGTAGGAGTGCGGGAATATTCGAATTTTGGAATAGAAAGCATATGGTCTCCGTGACTACATTCGTATTCATTTCGAGAAAGTGGTATACAAAACTCTCGCAGATACTTTTAAAAATTAGTTTTTTTTTTTTTTACCAGAGCATGGCTGGTTTGGTTTTGAACAACCCGCGCAGAGGACGACGAATTTCAATTCTCCTTAACAAAACGCTTCTTCGCATGAGCCACGGTGAACATGGTGACACAGCCCCACTACATTTATTACAGCTACTATTGGTGCATGCCCCCGTAAACAGAAAGAACAATAAAAAGAAACAAGTGAGACCCACATCGTGAGTGCTGTCACATTACACGGAACACTGTCATCAATAACGGTAGACCCTACACTACAAGTCCTAGAAGTGCCTCCAATAGCACTATTTCGTTGTATACACAGCGCTCCTCCACGTCAGCAATGACATAGAAGGCTATGCGCAGCAGACTATGACATAGAGAAGTAAGATGCTCGCATACCTTCCAACCTGCTTTAAAAACAATGAGCTAACTCTTCCTATAGGAAGGGTTACCATGCATTGTCGCCGACCGTCCCCATTTTCCTCCGGACTCAGACCCGAATGTTTCAAAAAGAAAGAGAAAGGAAAAGAAAGATGCCAGTATCATAAACCGCAGCCTCCATCAACAATGCATAAAGCCCCTCGCGCACCCTAGAGGATTAAGTGGTGCCACTTCGCATGCGTGCGCACCTACACTGTGCTTCGCGAGAAAGCGTCGAACCTCCAGCCACCCATTCACCGCAATGGCCGCGGCAGATGCGCTCTCCCCACCCACGGTTTGCTGCTGCGGACGTCGGGGGAAATAGGAGCAGCAACCAGGGCGCTACATCTCAACTTATTGTCTATTTGACACGTTCGCTTACAACACCGAGCCACCCCGCTGCGGCTCCCGTCGCTCACTGCCCCCGGCCCCCTCTCAACGCCCCACCACACCTCCCCCGAACGACCACCTATACTCGAGGCACCCAGCGGGCGACCGGTCATCCTGGGTATCCGCCCGTATTTCGGATACACAAAGATGCGCGCAGCATCACCACGAGGCTGCACGCAACTACGGACCCGTTCACCCACTGTGTGACCAACACAACGCATGTGCGGGATGCCGCGGAAAGTGTGCAGCGAGAGCCGACTCTTCTGAGCTGGCATACGTCGATGACTCCCGCTCCCCCTTGCTGAAAGAAGCTAGCGTAAAAATAAGAGCTTAAAAACAGAAAGGAAGTGGAGGAAGCATTACGGTTTCCCCGAGGAATATGTCGATGGCGCGATGGCAGCCGGTGCGCTGTCAACGCCGCCCGCAGTTTGACTTTCACTGCCGGTATCATGGCTGCACCTATGCCAGCGTCTGTATACCACGCTCGTGCAATAGAGGTTATACCCTTCTAATGGTTACATTGTGATTCGCCCCCAGGCGAGCGAGCTCGTTTGAACAGTCATTGTTGGCGCCTCATACGTGAGTGACTTTCGTAGGGGGGGCCCTCGTGCCCAGTCGAAGTGCCATCGCCAGGGAGGGCGACCAGAGTCGTGTCGGTGCAACCGATTACACTTTCTTTTTGCCGAGTAGGAACACACTGTGAAAACTTTGAAGTTTGCGGCCGAGTTTAGCTGTAACATCGTTCCCTTGTTATGCGTAGATTGCGATTCAGAGAAACATTGGTCGAGTGGCATGATTTAACACGACTACATACGCTTCACGTGTCCAGTGAATACTAGCGCGACGCGGCCATTGTGTGAAATTCAACGAAGCAGCTGCCATAGCACCCAAAACCTAATGCCAAACACCATGGAGGTATGACCTATCGCGTTGCCGATGACTCGAGCATGCGTGTAGATCAAGCAATCTGCCGCTTTTAATGATCGGTTACCGTAGCGAATACGCGTAATTGCGGCGCCATAATTAAGAAAATTTTGAAGAAGGAAACAGAGTTAGGGAAATAGAGCGAGGCGAAGATGAAAATAAGGCAATACCGGCTGTAACAAAAACACGCCTAATCTTATTTATTGACGCGGCAGCACTCTCTGCTCTTATTCTTGAAGTCAGTAATAAAGCAGCGACATGCACATAATGCCAAGACATAGAAACAAGGAACATCAGACTGCCTAATGAAAGCTATAACCGGCTCTCTTCCGAACTCATATGTGTGATGCTGTAAGAGGCTGAACAAGACCGTTTCGAAAATTCACTAATGAGCAGTGGTATACGTCTTGATTTCCAGGGTGAAGTGTACGCTATCCGTATTGGCTGTGGCGACAGCGGTTGTTGTGGTTGTGGCAGTGGTTGTGGTGGCTTTAGCGACCGGAGTGTTAAGCCGAGCGATGTCTTGCCATCTTGTTTTTCCGTTTCACGTTTTCAGATTCGGAGAGCTTCCCGAACCACGAGTTGCTCCCGGAATTTACGGCCTCCAGTGCGGCAGGTGCCTTTCGTGTTGACACGAGCTATTTATGGCGAGCCGTAACGACCTTACCGATGGCTCAACCGTTTCACAAGAATGTTAAAAAAAAAGAAAATAAACGGGGCGCATCTCCGTGGTTCGCGGTGCACTTTGAAAGCAACCCCGCTGACTTCGCGACGATACCGCTTTTTTCAATGGGCACCCCGCTCTTTCTGACGCCGTTGAATGCGCCAGCAGCATTGAAAGTGGAAACCTTATGACCGTGGCTTCAGCTCAGGGCGCAAGCGTAACGCGATACGGCTCTACGGAGCGCGCGCTTTTGAAACGCTTTGACGAAAGTGCATCCTAAATCAGCGTGGACGGCCTCTTGATAGGGTATACTCGACGAGCATATAAATTTAGTCAAAGCTTTGTTCCGAGTCCAGTATACATATAGCGAAGCGTTCTCAGAGCTAAAGGATATTTCGTTCATTGAGTGCCTGAAAAGAGCCACAGATATGTGCGGTTAAGAGCTATAAATTACGCGACGACAAAGGTTGAGTATGTGGTGTGAACGTGCTATACGCTGCGCGAAGATTCGAGGACGGTGGGCAGCACTTGGTTGGTTCTAAAGAGGCCAAAGTTCGCTAACATGTTAGCTACTGATAGCAGCAAAAACGAATTGGGAAATCGTTTTCACTAGAACGAAACACATGGAGGTCAAGACACTTGTCTAGAACGTTCTGCGGGCTGTGCTATAGAGACATTCGCGATAACACGTTGTAGGAAACCGGCTGGATGTGACCAAGGACGGCTACGCTTACGAATGCATTAGCTGACCAACAGGGCAAACTGTTGGTCAGCTAATGCATCAGGAGCTGCTCCGCCAGGAGCGCGTTCTAGACAAGGGGGTTGACCTCTCCTCATGCAACACTAGTGGATATGATGTACAGTAAAATGAAAAGTACAAGAAATTAGCAGGGTCACGCATAATATAGGAAAATCTTAGCACTGACGAAAGGAGTGAGCTTTCTGAAATATTAATAGCTCGTTTTCGATAACAAGTTATTTGTTATGCGACAACACGTTCTTGAAAATAAAAATGAAGACAGAAATGGCATAAACAGGCTCGCCTGCCTACGTGCTTTGTCTGTGGTTATGAAAAGCATGACTTGTGAGCAACTTCTTTTTTCTGATGTCTGGTTACACACATTTGACGTGTATTTATGGCTTGCAACTTGTTGATCATACAACTTGCTACAACTTTATGAATATAGATTGACTTCAAAGAGGCAATCATAACCTTCACAATTAAGTGTGACATTATTTCGTGTATTTACTGTCTCCCCGACGTCCGTTGGGAGGACAAATGCGTCAAAGTTAAATAAGAATATGTTACGCTTATACTTGCTGTCCGACCGCAAGCCAGATAGCAAACCCGACGGCCAGTATTTCTTTTCTTTCTTACTTTAGCCACATCAATAGAATATTCGAACACTGGGATACGAAAATCGCTTCCAATATAAATCTGCAAATAAACGCAGATGGTGTAACGATGTGTTTTCGGTAACTTAGAAACGTATTTATAAATTTGTAATTAGCCCTTTTCTTGCACTAACTCACTAAATACGGAGACTATAACCTTGCAACCATGGGTGCGCCGTCTTCCCGGCATTTAATGGCCAAGAATAAAGCTTCAGTCATGCAGGCAACGTGACCTAGCTACTTTTTGTCTTCCTAGTTTCACGTTTTAATGCCGCCTCACTTAGCATATCATATGCAAGAGCACAGGCTCTGGAAAGACAAAAACAATACGAAGTAAAAACTAAGCAAAACGTGAAGAACAGACTTCGGCACTGTTTCTTCGAGAGTGCCAACTACCGCCAGCGGTGCTCCTCTTTTTCCATTTTTTTTTCTTCCTTTCGAGCCACGGCGAATGGCGGACGGCGTGCTCCATATAGCGTCGGCGAGCCACTTTCCATGCAAGCACGTATATATCACGAGCGTCTCAGGCGACAGTGCAAGCAAGACGCCGTTCCCAATTTTCCCGAATCTCGCGCGCGGGAGGCAGACGAGCAGGGAGGGAGCCCGCTGCAGAGACCTCGTTCACCTTTCCATCCCCATCATATGCCAGAGCGAGCTCTTCGCTCCGCTCCGGCGACGCGCAACGGAGATCGCCGCCGACGTCGTGTCTGGCGCGCTCCGCGGGAAAGCGGGCGAGGGTGAACAGGGCAACGGCGTAGGGAGGCAGGGTCGCTCTTCGCGACGAGCGAGGTAGGAGGGGAAGCAGAAGTGGCTCTTCGCGCGCCGCTTCCCTAATTGAATCGGCGCCGCCGCTGCCCTCGCGAGGCTTATTTCCTTTTCTTTCTCGCTTCTCCCGAGGCGACGCGCTTCTCTCGCCCGCGGGACGGACTCGCGCGCGCACTTTTTATCTCCGCCGTTCACGCGTTCGCGCTGGAAGCCACGGCGCAGGCGCGTCTCCGCCCGCGCTGCTCGGTCGGCTGCGCTTGTGACGCGCTCAGCGGAGAGGTCGAGCGCGCGAGAGAGGACTGAGGAGCGCGATATCGCGCGCTGGCCGCCCTATTGCTGCTCCGCGAGGACGGCAGAACCGACCGGGGAAATGCTGCGGATTGAGTGTGGCGTCGTTGACGTAATCTCTTCGCTCGAGTTGGCCGCGAGCGGCTGGATATTGGAAGGATTGCAGACGACCTAGGCTCGATATGGGAATAATTTATACGAGAAGATAGCGGGTGATACCAAGGGAAGCACGGAATAAAGGGTCCGTTTGAGGTTAGGTAAAATAAAGAAAGAGTAAATGTTGTCCCTCGAGACTGCACCTCCGATTTAGCCTGCTCCCTGCGTCAATCTACAATACCAACCGTGTTGATGCGAGATTATATCTGTGCTCAGCTTTGCGACTGTTCACAGGTAATAGCGCTTACAACGGTGGTGGGTGTGGAATATCTGATGGGATCAGACCGCCGACAAGAGAGTACACAAAATTGGAGCTCAAGTCAGCAACAAAAGCACGTTAAAGGAAACACAGTGCAGAATAGTAAAGGTGCTCAAGGAATGGGCATGTTATAACGCGTCGCAGATAACTTTGGCTAAGCTGTTCCAAGAAAAAAAGCAAGAAAACACGGTGTAATATGCACTTGGAGAATCTATGGTGTTCCTCTGGCGTCAGAACACCATAGGTATTAAAATCGTATCTTGCACCACGCTATATTTAACTTTCTTTTTCTTATAACCGATTGGATTACATAAGCTGGGGCACCCCATATATAGGATGTTAATGTCTTAATCATATCAATGTACTTTCACTCCGCCGGTCACTAGTAAACGAAAACGCACGAGGCTTCATTGTTAAACACCACCCAAGCCGTGGCGGCACACTTATTTACACATAAGAGAGTTTGGCTGCTTGAGGACGCTGTGCAACACTCTATACTCAGGGGTCGTTTTAGCATTTATGGAAGGAACGTTGCCAGAGGTGTGAACAGTAAATAATTCGTAACTAATTATTTACAATTAGTCTCTAAGCAAATACTATTACACAAATTGTGATAATTCAAAGACGAGTGAAGGAAGGAAGGAAGGAAGGAAGGAAGGAAGGAAGGAAGGAAAAAGTGGAAAAGGAAAGGCAGGGAGGTTAACCAGTTTAGCTCAACCGGTTTGCTACCCTACACATGGGAGCGGGATGGGGTGACTAAAGATGGGGAGGAAAGAGAGAGGGAGCACATAGCACAGCACAGACATCGTCAATTACATTCCGTCACTCTTGCGTGGTACATGACATCACTGTCACAGTCGCTTTCCAAGCACGTCTCTTTCAAAAACCGAAGTAGTCCCTTCGTCGCTTTCAGCTGCGATGTCTTCTATCGGCGACATGTGGAAATCGTTTCAACTGACAATGGTCTATTGTCAAGGCGCGCCAGAACGGACGCCAGGGACTGTCTCTGAACAATATATTCAGGACAGTCGCACAGAATGTGTTCTATAACGTCTCCTCGCAAGGACAGGCATTGCAGAGAGCGTTGTCGGTCATTCCAATGCGAAAGTAGTAAGATTTCGTGAATGCCACCCCTAGCCATAAGCGATAAAGCAGAGTGGTCTCTCTTCGGCGGAGTCCAGTTGGCTTACAGAGATACATCAAAGAGGGCAGGTGGTATTGACGATTGCTCCGGTTGGTCTGGCTGCTTGGTGTGCACCATAAAGAGAGCGTGATCTCCTGTGCAAACACTCGAAATCTGCTGGCTGCATCGGACCGTAAAAGTGGTATGAACTCTGTGTGTCTTCAAGAGCTACCTGAGTGCCATTATCGGCGTCTTCGTTTCCTATGACGCCGCAGTGACTTGGCTGCCACTGAAACGTCACGTTGTATCCTTTCTCATGTGATGTACGGAGCAGGCATCTAATATCGAATACGAGCTGCTCGTACGGCCCGCGACGCGGAGCTGATAGCACAGATTGTAGGGCTGCCTTTGAGTGAAGGACTGCGATTGCGCAAATGGCCTCTGAGAAGGCGCGCAAATTCTCAGAATAAGTCAGACACGCAGGTTTTTCTGCGTATTTCTTTTAGGTGGCTATTCTAGTCGGCGCGATTAACAGCAACGGCTGGTACGACAAGGCGCAATCCAGCGAATAAACTTGGAATCACGGACGTGTAAAAAGAAAGAAAGAAAGAGAGAGGGAGGGGGGGTGGGGTACAGGCATGCGGTCGCGTAATGTGTAGCAGTCAAATTTTACCATTCGTTGAAGCCGCAACTTTCGATACACCCGAAACACATCGATGAAGCGCGCTTCTCCTAATAACGAGAAAGAGCAAAACAACAACACGAGGAGAGGCAATCGGGGAAATGACGTAAACTAATGCAGCAGACAATGACGAAAAGTCAAATACAAGAGAGACCGAACATGGAGCGATCACGGAAGAGGCGCGTTGCGTAGAAGACGAGGTTGCGAACGGATACAACACGCAGCCGGGGGTACAACATAGGGGCGGGATTTGCGTTGACCCCCGCAGGCGTCCCCCCTTGCTCCTTTATTCTTCCTCCCTCCTTCCCCCGCGATAGCGTACGCGCGGCCTCATGTGCGGCGTGCTGTTGGGGTCTCGCATGCCGCAGCAAATACGCACGCAGGCGCTGTCTACTACCACACAGCTGCAGTGCTTCGATTGCGCGCCCGCCACAGCCTCTGCCAGCGCATCAAGCTGGAGGTCCGAGATAGTTCCAGCCGACGTACGCAGGCATCGTTTCCTCAGTGTTCGGTAGTCGACTCGACCCGTGCGCACCATCGTCTTACGCCGGCGCTTCTCGAGAGGCCAAGTTAAGCACAGCCTGGCACATTTCGAGAACGAAGTCGTTACTCGCGATAGCGAGCTGGTGGGAGTTCGCTGCATCGGCGAACGCCGCGCGACTGTTCGCGCGGCAATCGTGCAATTTCTTTTCTTGTTATTGCACTTTCCTGCAGAAAAAAAACCTAGGCATGTGTTCCCCTCTTACGCTAGAAACGTTCGAAAGTGGAAATCGTGCCCAATCCTGACGCTGGACGCAGTGGCGAAGGCAGCCAGCCAACGGCAGAGAGCCCCTTACGGACGTAAGCCTTAGTGAATTCGGCGCTTGGTCACTCAAGTGCACTGTTTAGGCAGGCTCTGAGGTTTCTAAATAATTGAACCAGCCGGCACTTTACAGCGTTAGACGGTTTAACATTCCAGGTTCAGCCAAGGTTAATGACGGGAAAAATGAGGCAACACAAACGGTTATATTAACCAAACTATACATTAATGTTTCTCATGTGTGCACGAAAAATGAATTCGAATTCAACTTATGGGACTTAATGTTCCAGTGAGTGACGCCGTGCTGGGGGACTTTCAGATTAATTTCGAAAGCATAGGGCTCTTTAAGCACACTAACTTCTTTTTTTATACCGCCGCCATATTAACGCAGCTGCTACGGGTGGTATAGTGTAACCCGTGACCTGCATGGTGCCTAAGCAAAGAACACCAAAGGCGCTGAGGCAATTCGGCAGGTCGCTCGAAAGATGAGATTTTCGTACTCGACTTTCGTGTTTGGCAGTCTCAACTACACAGGAGGAAAACCCATGGCTTAGCCTCACTGCAGCCGCCTATTCCGATTATCAGATGGAGGAACAGACCGTTACTATGCGTCCACGACATCGCAAGTATTCCTTATGAATCGCAGGCGCACGAATTCGGCAGGCCCTCCGTGGTGCGGTCAGCGGAAAGAGCGTCTCCATACGATTAAAACGCGTACTTACTACTCCCAGCCCAACCCCCAAGTCCCGCGAGAGAAGGCAAGAGAAGCAGGGAAGGGGAGAAAAGGGAGAGTAGGGAGGAGGCTCCAAAACATCTAGACGCCTGTCAGCATCACAATGCCGGCGAGGTCTCTTTATTCCATTTACGACTCTGGTTTTTACGACTCAGTCGGCCATGAATACTCAATGAGCCAAAAAAAGACCACCACTGTAGTGCACCGAGCTGGGAAGGTTATAGATATCATGCAATGTGGCACTGTCACTCACCAATATTAATCGCTGTCGCGAGACTTTGTGTGGTCTGGAGAAGCGCCTATACGCTCGATTCGTGTGCCGCTCGTAAAATCGGGGTCTATAGCGAAGAACCTGTATAACGAAATTGTACTCCCGGGGTCGCTGGTCGTTTGACGTCTGTGTTAAGTGAGCGAGACAATAACACGTGTCTTACCATGTCTCTGAGTGAATGCAGCGACATGGCGGCACCGAGGACGTGACTTTATGCACATTTTCTTTAAAAGCCACTACAGAGTTATTATTTACAGGAGTTGCAACAATGACGATTCAGCCAGCGTGGAACGGTGAGCTGTAAATTAATAATGCGTGAACTTCGTCCTTGCGGCTTCAATCGCATTTGTGACTCCGCAAATCGCTAATTTTCAGTGATACAGTTAGCTTTAAATGCAGCGTCTGAGCGGTAGCTGACCAATCACAGAACCAGAGTTCCCTCTATAGTCGGATACAACTCAAGTCTGCAGTGGAGCCCCGCAAACGCCCTCATAACCACCAGCCACTGTTTCGCCGCAAGGCTGTAAATAGTTCGTACCTCAAACTTTCCCTGTTTCCTAAATAAGGCGGTAACCACAAAAATAAAATTATAAGCGCCTAATTTCATACGTATTCACGCCTCTATTACAGTGGAATGATGAAAGCCTAAGTCTTTATTGAACTGAAATAAAACGCTTGCTTCGCTGCAACTATTTACTGTAAAGTTTCACTTCAGTTGGCATTGAAGTTTCATGAGTAAAACGGACTCAGCGGTGAAATGAACTGTACCGTGGAGTTCTGAGGAATGAAATGCTCAGACTCCATACACTTTGTCGATGTCTGTTGCACACCTCATCCCTTCCGGCGATGGAAAGACTCTTCAAGGACCGCAGACTCTCCGGAGGTATCAAGTGCGACGCCATTTTGAAAACGTCACATGACGACGACTTCGTTTGCTTCTGTGATTGGTTAGCAGAGTAACACAAACCCGCGCAGTCCGTGTGCCTTGGTTGCCAACTGCTGTTTCTTTAAGCTGTATCCTACTATAGTAACTATATTGTTGGATACTTTGTGCTTATCTGTCCTGCAAGCCCGTGGGCGATTTCGCCAGAAGCGGAGAGATGCCAGTGGCTGACGCTGGTAACATATATATGATAAGTTCTCAGTTTTTGTCTTCTTTCGCCTTTTATTCCCTTTACCCCTTTTCCCAGCACAGGGTAGCCAGCCGGTACTTATACTGGCTAACCTCCCTGTCTTTCCTCACCTCTCTCTCTCTCTCTCTCTCTCTCTCTCTATATATATATATATATATATATATATATATATATATATATATATATATATATATATATATATATATATATATATATATAACAAGTACTTAGAACAAATGTGTCTTCATCCATGCAGCGTTGTGGACACAGCAGAAATAGATCTATACTCGTATGGCTTGTTTCCAAATTCTTTTGGCGCGCTAACTTAGCCTAAACGTCTTCAGTGGTCATAACGTGCCACTTTTAGCGGCGGCGTCGGAATTTCTTTGACAGCGAACCAGAAGTACGAGGTGCTACCTAACAGTTCCGGGAATTCAGTCGTAAAAAAGAAATGTGTTCGCCACAACAGTTAATCAGCATGTCTCCTTCAAAGGAGTCCCCTTGAGCATGTGTACACACCGATCCCAGCGTTTCTGCCACAATTCCATGCATTCGTGGAACTCTACAGGCGACAGTGTGTTGAGGACTGCGTGCGATTCCGACTGCATTTCTTCAACATTGTGAAACCTACGTCCTTTCCGCCTCAACTTCAACTTTGGAAACAAGGAAAAGTCGCAAGGGGCGGGGTCAGGTGGTGCGGAAGTACCGTAATTCGTTTGGAAGTCAGGAATTGTCGAACAACGAGCGGTATGAGCGGGCGCGTTGTCGTGACGGGCGTTTGCAACTACTCCGGACGTTTGCAACGAATGCTATCTCTTATGCGCCTCAAAACGTCACAGTAAAGCTCGCCATTCCCTGTTTGTCCAGGAGGTACGAATTCCTTGTGGACAATGCCATGTAGGTGGGAAAAAAAAAAGCGTGGACTCGACATCGCCACGAACTTTACGTGCCTCTTTCGGCCGCGGGGAATCAGGCGACTTCCACTGTGACGACTGCTCTTTGGTTTCCGGATCGTAGCCATAAACCCATGTCTCATCGCCGGATATTATAGTGGACAGGAATGCGGGTTTGTCTCTGAATTGTTGCTTCAATTCCGTGCAAAGAGAAACACGGTGCAGCTTCTGTTCGTCGCTGAGCAGTCTTGGCACGAATTTTGCAGCAATGCGCCTCATGTTCTAAATATCCGACAAAATCGGCTGAACTGGGCCGTACGATTGTGATACGATGTCGCAGACATCCCTTTATAGATAGCGTGGGATTTTCAAAGATAGCCTTACGAACTTCCACTATCGTTTCCAGGGTTGTGCTCGTTGATGGGCGTCCAGAACGTCCATCATCGCCAACACATATTCGACTTTCTTTGAAACTTTTATGCCATAAAAACTTCCTACTTGGCTCATGGCGTCGACTCCAAAAGCGTCCTCTAGCATATGATGAGTTTATACCGCAGTTATGCCAAGTTTAAAACAAAACTTGAAGCAAATTCTTTGCTCCTTAAAGTCTGCCATATTGGTTGTTAATAAATGCGCCAAATCAGTGAAACAATGCGTTGCAAACCAAGACTTTGCAAAACAATGCTTCTTCTTAGATACATTCCGTTCAGCACACCGGTCCGCAAGGCATACTACTAGCCACATCTAGTGGCGGACACGTGTACCACACTCAGTTTGCCCACACTTTTCAAGTTCTCCGAACTTTTGGGTAGCACCTCGTATGTTCACCATTCACCATGTCGAGGCCGTTGACCACCAGAGAGCGCTCAGAGAGCAACATTAGAGAGGGAAAGTAAACACGGCTCAATGTCATCATTATGATCGTTACATTTCATCCTCTTCTGCACTTCGTTCCTTGAATTAAACATCGTTCCATTCACGTCGCCGCATAGCATCGTTAGATTTCTTGCACAGCATTGTCAATTCTCCCGTTAGACCTTCAAAAGATAACTACACTAACCTCGCGCCAGAGTCATCGGCAAGACGGCATCACAAGTTAAACTTGATGCCCTACTTTGCACGCCCACTAATATGTTTAGATTCAGCTTTTCCCTCGTTCCACAGAAAACTGGAATTCCTTACGTGGGCTTGTTCGCCTATGCCCATCCCAAAGTTTTGTATCTGCCATCTAAAATGTATGGTCTTAACACATCACCCTCATCGTTTTATCGTACTTTGCGGTGTATAATTTCTCTCTGTTAATCCACTCCTGCTATAGAGTTGCGCTGCAGTATGTACAAATAAATAAATAAATAAATAAATAAATAAATAAATAAATAAGTAAGCAAGTCTGGTGGCGAAAAGTAGGGAGACCACAAACAACGTGGTGTTGTGGTCTCTCTCTCTCTCTCTCTCTCTCACACACACACACACACACACACACACACACACACACACACACACACACACACACACACACACACACACACACACACACACACACACACACACACACACACACAAATGCGCGCGCGCATGAGTGTATGTGCGTATATGTGTTAACATAAGCAGGACATTAGGCAAAATAAAAACTTGAAGGTGCTTGTAGGCACCGTTTTAAAGGAGACCCTCATAGCATCCATCTACCCGCCCATCCATCCATCCAGCCGAAACTCTCCTATTGATGCAGTACTTGATGGTATACCCTCTAATATAGCGCTTTATTATAATGCCTGTAAGATCACACAGTTTCCTGTAAGAACACGAAATAATCTAAACAAGGCCCGTTTTGGGTACACATTTCGTACGTTAATGTTGCTCGTAAGAACGAAAGTCCGACGTTCATGGTGGCGAACGTATCCGATTAGCAAACAGTTCTTGTGAAAGAAAAGACTTCTCAATTCGGACCCAGATGCACCACGGAAATAATTCATAACTTTCCAAATGCCAAATGCGTAGCGCTGGTACTGAAAGTCATAAGGATGTGCGTAGAATACTGCACTTTGCTTGAAGGCACCGTTCACCTGTGTGATATACAGGGTGAGTTTACGCAGTTGAGAAGGACAGCAGTCTCCGGACACATTTGATGTGCTCTGTCGCACACGATCTCAACACATTGATTCTTGCAGAACGCCTGTAAAGTTAACACACAAGCTTCTTTTTGCTCTACACAATGTAAGCGTTAAAAAAAAAAACATATCAACATTCGCGGTGGCGCAGTGGGTAGACGCCGGTCGTTGAACGCAAGGTTCCGGGTTCGAGCCCCGTCCACGGCCACCACATTCCGATGGGTGCGGGAAGCCTTGAGACGTTAGACTACGTCTATCAGTCAATCAACAACAACAATTTCTTTATGGCTATTGCACTGTACACAAACTAACAAATAACGTTTCAAACGGAGGACCATGAAGCCGTTTCAAGATGCGCAGCTGTTTTTCATTGACTTCTGTGTCTGAACTCTTCAGCATGCACACATGCACACGTCACTGTACGTTGCCGTCGATGTATTCAAACATCTGCGGCGCTTTCCCCCCACAAACAGTTGCTTCCTTCAAAATTTTCGTTCTTACGTTGAGCTGTGCACTCTCCGGGGTCGCTTACGCCGTCTCGGAAATTTCTAAACGTGCACGATGCTCCCCGAACTGTCATTATGCAAATGTACCGGTCCGCGCAGGCCTTCACTGCTTGGCGTGCATCTTCGACGCGAGCAACGGAAGCGGAACGTGACAGCGTCCCCTGTTACATTGCGTGCGTCACGTGATTCGGATAGTTCGATCCTATCTTCGAATCAGCAAGCGCAGTGCAGCGCCACTGTCACTGTCTGTGCCAGTGTATTGTGAACCGCAGTGGGGCGGACAGTAAATGTCATGCGTAAATAAACACAGATGCACCAAAAGAGAACACCTTGCAAATGGCCTTACGGTTCTGTTCAATACACAATTAGTCTTCTTATAGCTTGCTTTTTTTTCTATCAGCTCTCGAAATGATAGAGTCAAGAAAGCGGCGTAAATACTATACGTACGAGTAGACGCTGCATGACGCATCCGAAATATCGCACGATCAGTGCGCGCAAGTAAAACTGATTTTCACTCTCAACAAACGTGATTACTTAATGAAAGCCATGATGTGCTCGTGATCGGATTGAATTAATTACATTTTTAACTCTTGTATCTTCGTGAAAGGACTTCCAAAAGGGTAATATTGTTTCTCGAATATTTGGTGTAATCACTGGCGCTGACCGCCGAGAACCTTTATAACTGCTATCCTAATATGACACTGTTATAAGGGAAACGAACAAATGTAGTGGCTTTGGTGAACGCGTCTGGATACGTCCGCACGTGTTCGATGGAAGGGATAGAGAACAATAAACGCTTCATCTCCATTAATGATCACTGGACCGGTGTAACGTAACGATTGTATTAGCTCGATTCTATTCATTTCTTATCAAAACCTGGCTTATAATATTGTCATCCACCGGTCATGACCCGCCGATTGTTGTCATAGGCGTTACACCGTGACTATATAAGCACTGAAGGGAAAAGAATTGGAATAGTAGTAGTATTAAAAATGTCTTTGTGGAGCAATGGACACAAGGCCGCGCCCTCCGCCATTAGGTTATATCGTCCATGGCCTCATACAGAGTGATTGATCAATTCACAGAAATTTAACGTCCCAAAGCGCCACCGGGACTTTGAGAGACGCTGTAGTGGGCCAAGGGCTCCGAATTAATTTTGACGACTAGGAGTCCTTTAACGTTCCCCTAAATTTAAGTACACAACTGCTTCTTAATTACTGCCCCCTCCCCCTTCTTCGCGCCATCTAAATGCGGTGGCCGCAGCAGGCAGCCGAGCCGACGACCTCATGCTGGGCAGCAGAACGCTACAGCCGTTGAAATATATGTCGCGGTGGGTAATCACACCGAATGTTAGTCCGTTTCACATTTCGAGTGGATTGACTCTTCATTTCGGGTGGGCATCTATCTTGGGGGTTCACGGTATGCAGGTTTGTCTCAAGCCTAATAATTCGCTTTGTGGCACAACTTGCACAGTGTCTCAAAAAAGTGCGCGTGTGTGTTCTTAAGGAGTGGCGTAGAGGTTGGAGGCAGGGTAACGGGTGAATGATGGTTGCGGGCGTTCATTTTTAAATCACTTATTGCCTTAAAGTAAATACTTTCATGGAATGCCGAGTTCAACGCAACTGAGTGGCAAACATCTTGAAGTGCGAGATGAGTTCTTGGCGATCCCTCCCTCCAACTTAGCTGTTGAAAGCTCATTCTGCGCGTTTCGTTGTTATCTTCATTTATGGGCGGCTTTGTCCTCTCTTTCGTAATCAGTGTGATCCATTTATCCACTAGCCAACATTTACCCCGAATATTCATAGTTATTTCAGGCTCGTAGAGAGAGAGCAAATGATAAAGGAAAGGTAGGGAGGTTAACCAGGACTGAGCCCGGTTGGCTACCCTACACTGGGGAAAGGGAAAAGGGGATGGAAAGATTAAAAGAAGAAGAGAAAGTCTACTGGGTATATCGTTCGGTCCCTCAGTCCGGATCACAGACGCTGACTCAATCCAGTAGCCTTCAAATATCGCAGCAGAGCTTCTGTGGCCGTTTTGGGCTCGTAAGAGAACAAGGCACCCAATATGGTAAGCAACGGTTTGCTTGCGTACCCCGAAACCACATGTGAAATTGAAGTTTCCTTACGCATTTCTTTTCGTCGCCGGTGTGCTTAAACTCAAGGCCCAGGGAGTCTCGTAAGCACAAGCCTGCAACCAACACTTTTCACTTTTTGTCGAGAGCCATGTCATTTCCTGACCCTGAGCTTCTACGTAGCCTCAACGCCCTCAAACCATCTCTCTCTCCGGTTTCCTTTCCGGCTTCAAGTCACCAAGTATAACGGTCTTTCAGCTGCGCTCCCGCTTTCCTTCAATCACGGCGGGCCAGGCGGCGGCAGCAATACACGCGCGAAGCGCCACGAACTCATATTTACGGGAGGGACTTCCATCAGTCGTTACGCGAACCGAGCGCGCGCGCGCGCGTTGTAAAGGAAACGTCGGTGACCATAAACGGGGCCAAGCGAAAGGCTGGCAGCAAAAGGCACAGAGGACCGGGAGGAGAGAGAGAGAGAGAGAGTGAGCGGGGCCCGAAGTGCGTGCCGCACAACACTCGAAGGATTCTTCGTCCGAAGGCGCGATCGGCCCGGGGCGCTCATGCGAGTCGGCGCCGCGGGCCACCGCCGACCAAGGTGCGTGAGCTGCAGACGGCGCGCAAGTCGGCGGCGCTTTTGTCGACGCGGGCTTTTTTCGCGAAGCACCTGGACGGCTCGAGTGAGGAACGCCGCGCGGACGCCGCTACTAATTTGCCGGCTCAGCGGCGCGATGGCGGTGGGTGGCTTGTCTACCCATCTGGAAACATCACCACCCCCACGGGCACAGCCCTGCGGCGGGCATCCGTTGGGCTCGGCGCTTGCGCGGGCCCGTAAGCCGCGTCAGCGTGTTGAGCGCTATATGTGTGTAGCGCGCGAGTACATAGGGTCGTGGGGCGCGATGTTCGAGCGCCGGACTGGTGCGCAGCTGAGTGGCTCAACTGGCTTCGTATGTGCTTCCCTGCAGTGGTTGCGTGCGCTTTGCGGTCGCTTGACGTGGCCAGGATATCGGCACGGTTTGGGGACGATTGTCCGCACGTGCACAAACGATTGTCCGCGCACAAACGGCGGGATACGATTGGGAGTGCAAGTCTACAGGCTTACAGAGTATCTGATACGCCGTGCCCAGTGCTGGTTTCGAGACGCCGCTGCAGCGCACGAGTCTTGCAAACTGTTCTAGTCGTCCGCAGCATACAGAGTCGAATGTGCCTCCGACCGCCTAATCGGAGCTCGTATTTTCGACCTGTTATCTCTTGTTCATTGCTCGCTGCTGCCCACTGCACCATATACGTCTAAGTCCTATAGATATAGGCAAACTGATATAGCGGCATTATTTGCGGTGAACTTCGCCCTTTCGGCGTCACCAAAATACATTGTATACAAATTGATGCATTGTGCACTGATTGCGTCTTCCGCTGGCGCAATCACTACACCACAGTGGTCGATGGCATTTTTCTTTTGTACAATCGTTCTCAGCGCAGCGCTCAGGTGACAATCATGACACATGTAACTTTAACTAGAAGGTACCTACCAAAGCAGAGACACGCATCCGCAGCCGGAAACCCTGCTTGGCCGGGAGGATGTGACTGTTCCTCACAGGGTAACCACAGCATGTGATTTCAAGGGCAACAGTCACAACCATCACTGGACTCCGATGAAGGGTGTAGTAAGATTAAAAATCAGCTAAACACAAATCAGCAAGAGGTCAAAGAAGACATTAATCAACACGAAAAGGTGCTGGCCTTAGTAGATGAAATGGCAATGCAATATCGAGGAGGGCTTCAACACCAGGAAGCTGAGGGAAAAAGCTAAAGAAATGACAGGACGCAGAAGGAAAGTAAAAAAAAAAAAAAAGCTTGCGAACAGTATAGAAACAAAGCATAAATAAATGAATAGATTAGCGTGCACCTTCAAACAGCAGCAACTGACATTTCAGTAACCTCATCTATAGGCGGTGCGTAAGAGAAACACACCTATACAAGAGCCAAAGTTGTTCTCTGAAGCACAAAAATTTCCTTATCTCGTAAGTACATGTAGATTGAGCGTTGATGAGTAGCACAGCCAAAGCTATATCAGCGCAAGCAGCTTGCGGAGGGAAACTTCTCGCAACCGGTCGCTGTACAAACCGTGGGCAACGTTTATAGACGTATACAGCCGACTGCAGGTGCGGCCGGTGAGCGCGTGCTGTCCACACGTGGGGCGCGTGCCTGCGCATGCGCTCCTCGCGTGGCCGCCCTGCCCGGGGTCACGGCCCACTGACCCCCGAGGGTCAGCCGCGGAGCCATCCCACAGCGGACGCGCGGGACACATTACGCACGCCCGCCTGAGCACGCGAGCCGGCGGCACACGCACGCATGTTGGCCGCGCGCTCAGGTGTGCATTGCGCGCGCTGCGTGCAGTGTTGTGCGCGGTTGCTGAAACGGGACGGACGTGCTCGCATAAATTGTGCAGTTCTTCGTCGAGACGGTCCTGGGAGGCGCCGCCACATGGTACGCGATCTAGAGATGAGTAGCTTGTGACGGCGCCCTGCCACCAGTTGCATTTTCTCGGGACATACGTAAAGGACATATATATGTCCTTCACGTACATCACGTTTATTTGAACGTTCTTCGTGCTTAGTGGCTATGGTGTTGGGCTGCTGAGCAGGAGGTCGCGGGATCGAATCCCGGACAGGGCGGCCGCATTTCAATGGGGGCGAAATTCGAAAACGGCCGTGTACTTAGTTTTAGGTGCACGTCAAAGAACACCGGGTGGTCCAAATTATTCTGGAGTCCTCCACTACGGCGTGCCTCATAACCACGCAGATCGTGGTTTTGGCACGTACAGCCCATAATTTATTTGATTAACGTACTTCACTTAGCACATACATACATACATACATACATACATACATACATACATACATACATACATACATACATACATACATACATACATACATACATACATACATACATACATACATACATACATACATACATACATACATACATACATACATACATACATACATACATACATACATACATACATACATACATACATACATACATACATACATACATACATACATACATACATACATACATACATACATACATACATACATACATACATACATACATACATACATACATACATACATACATACATACATACATACATACATACATACATACATACATACATACATACATACATACATACATACATACATACATACATACATACATACATACATACATACATACATACATACATACATACATACATACATACATACATACATACATACATACATACATACATACATACATACATACATACATACATACATACATACATACATACAGCACGTGTGTTTGTCTGACACTCTAAATATAGAGATCGACGGAATGAACGCCTGTGGAGCTTTTGCCCAAAAGCAAGGAATGAAAATGTGCCGTCCGAACCAGATATGGCAATACCACAGAAACAAATCTCGGCTCAGATATGGCTGCCCCATTCGCGTCTCGAGCATTCCTACCTAAGCGCACCGCTACTCCACGTGGCACGCGGCCATCCTCCGTGGCTCGAAACCAACGTCCCGAAACCGGGAACTTTACATGTGGGCACGCAGCCGAACGATAAAGCAAACGACGAAAAACGGAACGCAGGTGAGCTGAATTATAGCCAACAATCTGCGCAGAGGGCCCCCTTTGCGACGTAAGGCACCCGTCGGTTCCCTCTTAATCTCTTGCGCATGCCTTCTCCCCCGAACGCCCTTGCGCCGCCCAGGTGTAACAAAGGGACAACGCGAGGTAATTACACGGGTCGTGCTCTGCTGCCCGCGTGCGGTGTACATACAGTGCGCCCCGGGGTCAATTCTTTTAACGGCTGATGCTCGTCCGAAAAAGGGAGCGGCTGGGGCTGGAGAAGCCGGCGGAGTTTTGTGAACAACTTCTCGCGACCGCATCAGCTGCTGCTGCTTTCGACGGCGATGACTAAATGATTGTTGACCACCAGGGGGCGAGGGGGAGGGGACGCTGTTGGCTATGCCACGCAATCGTCGATTAAGCGCGAAGACCTGTGGTTTCCGCGCGCTTGATTCGTACCAACCCCTCCTCCCCCCCCCCCAAAAAAAAAGAAAGGAAAGAAAACAAGAGAAGAAAACTGAGACGTGGAAAAGATCTTAAAGGATGTTGGGGCAACCGCAGATGTCTAATTTTCGGATTCCGATTATTATTACGTCGACCACTTGAGACTGTTTGGTCGCAGCTTGGCGTTTAAAGGGCGCCGTGAAAGAACCTCAGACGTAAGCTGTTAAAAAATCAATTTGTTGTGACATCCAAATATTGGCAGCACGGAAGCTCACACACGCACTTCTTACAAGATGAGTGCGCCGTTTCAATTGGTTTACGGCTGAAATAAGATGACGGCGGGAGGTGCTCCTCCCAGGCGAACCGCTTCCTCGCGGTCACTCACTCACTCACTCACTATATATATATATATATATATATATATATATATATATATATATATATATATACGACAAATAATGACGCAATAAAATACAGGTTTAGAAGTCTTAATACGTATCATGTGGCTCTTTCACCAACATGTTCTTATCTCTCTCTTCAGTTTAGAAAAAAAAAAAACGCAGTGCAATTCGTTCGCACCCCGCGTGCCTGTGCTCTCGCCCGTGGTGCTTCTCTTCTGTTGACCCACATCTGAGAGGCGGACCCCCCGTTGACGGGCTGTCGATTTTCCATCGCGGAGGCGAGGCCGCTTGCGCCGTGCACCTGCCCGCACAACGTAATGGTTCGATTAAAGCCTACCTCGAAGCCGCCGCCGCCGACGCACGCAACCCGTTCCGAAATTGAAGTGCGATTTAGTATTGCGCCCCAGGCGCGCGTGCGCTATAGTTCCTGCGCAGGTTTTACACCCGCCATCAGCGGCTTTACACAACCCCCCTCTCAACACCACACCCTCCCACCTTTTTTTTTTTTTTCGAGTGTGCCTCTCTTTCTGCTTTATTCATCTGCATCAGTGAGCCTTACTTGGTGTACTTCCAGCTCGATTTTTTTTTTTTTGCGTGTAGCCTTCTAATATATGCTTCTATTGCATTAGCACGACACTCGGATTGCGCTGTTTTTACATTCAGTGACGACATCGACAGTCAGCCCTGGGAATGCATCCGATGCTAGAACACAGTAACTGTGCTGTTGGCCGCTAAGAAAGTGCCGGAGGGAAATGGGTGCCTCAAATAAGCACGCTACTTGATTCTTTTCTCTCGAATTGAAGAGGGAGAGAGAAAGAAAGGACGCAAAGAAAGACATGGAGGTTAACCAGAGGTGTAGTTCTATTTGGCTACCCTGCGCGGTGGGGAGGGAGTAGGGGGATAAAAAGAGAGCGGAAGGGGGACAGAGAGAGAAAGATAGACGTGAAAAATTATGAAAAACTGTATACGGGGATGTATGAAAGACTAATAAGCATCTTGATCAGGCGCCTTGATCGGATTTCTACCCCCCCCCCCCCCTTGTGCACGGTAGCAAATCGGACAGTTATCCGCTACACCTTTCATCTTAGTTTCTCTGTCTTCTCAAAGTGAAATAACAATTAAAAAAAGACGGATTTACACAAATAACAATCCACCAACACTGTCAAGGACACCATACGTTTACCGTACTTTCACTCCAAACCCGTCACTGGCACGAAAAGCGCATTTGAAGTGCACCGGCTTACGAGACCATTTATAGTGTCCCTGTGCATAGTGTCCCGCCCACACGCACTCAGTGCTCACTTTCTACCCTTTTCCTCTTTCTATTCCCCCTTCCCCCACCCCCAGTGTAGGGTAGCAAACCGGATGCTCTTCTGGTTGACCTCCCTGCCTTTCCTATCCTTGCTTTTTTCTCTCTCTCTCTCACTCCTCATGACCACGTCCTGTAACTATACCGCAGTGTAGTTGTAAAGGAAGGCTCAGTGTCTGCAGCGCCCTCGTCCAACCATCTTATTAACAACATTCCTTTTTTTCTCTTGTCACGCTGTCAATATATCGTGATCTATACTCCTCACCGAGGCATCATGCATTCCAACACGCATGGTGACGTGTGACTGCCCTATAACATGACGTGTTATTTCCAGCAGCAAAAACGAGAGCCGAAGAAGCAGGCTACGTACAGGACACGCTGCTAAAGAATAAACGCTTCTAACATTACGTTTATTCAGCGATCGACAAAAAAGAGCTATCAACAGAGCAGGGAAAAATAAGTACACAAGCAAGACAACAAACACAATGTCACCTTTTCCACGCACGCTATCGGGGAGAGGAAATGAAGTGTTCAAACGTGGCCGCTTAACCTTAAAGAGGCCATTAACACCTTTCGATGCCCCCGACAATTACGTGT
The DNA here is from genome assembly GCF_050947875.1 of Dermacentor variabilis. NCBI lineage: Eukaryota > Metazoa > Arthropoda > Arachnida > Ixodida > Ixodidae > Dermacentor > Dermacentor variabilis. The sequence goes on from NC_134573.1 coordinate 148,873,405, forward strand.
CTAGCGAAAGAAAGGCACGAAGGGGCGTTGCAGCAGCAGGAGACGGGGGGGGGGGGGGGGTAGTTGAAGAACCGGTGTTCCTCGGGAACCATTAGCTAATTACAGCCCCGTGCCTGCCTCGGCCCCGTCGTGTGCACCCCGCCCCGAAATCCTCCCCGCGCTCGCCTCGTGGCGACAGACACGCAGATTGCCGCTCCGCTCCGGCCGCGCATCCCTAAGCCTCAGTTCACGCCCGTGGTCTCCAAATCCACCACGCGCCGCCAGCACGCCGCGAGCTCTTCACTACAAGCGCACGCTGCGGTTTATAAACTTACGAGCTTTCCCTCCAGCCCTCCTTACGTGTAGCGCATTCGGCTGCGCACGCAAACACTCGCATGCAGACACACTTCGGTTTGCGTGTCTTAGTATTGTTTCGTTTTCGCGTTGGCCCCCGTCACAGTACACGCCGTTTCTGCAGACTTCTGCCGCAAGAGGCGCCCTCCTCGCTCGTGACCGTTTTCTATCTCTCTCTCGCGGATAATGACAGCTGTTCCTTTGTTCTTATTTCCTTTGCTTCGTTGTTATTCTTCGGCACCCCGAATACATTTGAGCCGTACACCGTTCCGTGTTAACTTCTTCGGGGAGCGCACGGTGGCTACTTCGCAGTCCGTGATTCTGGAGGGCGGGGAAAAAAGAAGCCGTTAGCGCAGATACGCTGCTATATAGCCGTGCTCTCACCGTTTCAAGGGAAGCCTTCTCGGTGCTCAAATGTTATCGCGGCCGACAATCGAGGAAGAAAAAAAAGATGGCAGGTGGGAGCGTCGAGTGCCACGCGCGCAAATGGTATTTTTTTCGGGGGTATAAGATTTTAATTTGTGAGAACAGTTGAGAAGCAGAGGAGGCATAGAGCAACGTCTGCCAGACGTTTCTCATCTTTCAGTGTTTCTATACCAGAGTCGTTGACCGCTG